>NC_091824.1:60924493-60976993 GCF_038994185.2 Dermacentor albipictus | reverse complement strand
TGACTGACTGACTGACTGACTGACTGACTGACTGACTGACTGACTGACTGACTGACTGACTGACTGACTGACTGACTGACTGACTGACTGACTGACTGACTGACTGACTGACTGACTGACTGACTGACTGACTGACTGACTGACTGACTGACTGACTGACTGACTGACTGACTGACTGACTGACTGACTGACTGACTGACTGACTGACTGACTGACTGACTGACTGACTGACTGACTGACTGACTGACTGACTGACTGACTGACTGACTGACTGACTGACTGACTGACTGACTGACTGACTGACTGACTGACTGACTGACTGACTGACTGACTGACTGACTGACTGACTGACTGACTGACTGACTGACTGACTGACTGACTGACTGACTGACTGACTGACTGACTGACTGACTGACTGACTGACTGACTGACTGACTGACTGACTGACTGACTGACTGACTGACTGACTGACTGACTGACTGACTGACTGACTGACTGACTGACTGACTGACTGACTGACTGACTGACTGACTGACTGACTGACTGACTGACTGACTGACTGACTGACTGACTGACTGACTGACTGACTGACTGACTGACTGACTGACTGACTGACTGACTGACTGACTGACTGACTGACTGACTGACTGACTGACTGACTGACTGACTGACTGACTGACTGACTGACTGACTGACTGACTGACTGACTGACTGACTGACTGACTGACTGACTGACTGACTGACTGACTGACTGACTGACTGACTGACTGACTGACTGACTGACTGACTGACTGACTGACTGACTGACTGACTGACTGACTGACTGACTGACTGACTGACTGACTGACTGACTGACTGACTGACTGACTGACTGACTGACTGACTGACTGACTGACTGACTGACTGACTGACTGACTGACTGACTGACTGACTGACTGACTGACTGACTGACTGACTGACTGACTGACTGACTGACTGACTGACTGACTGACTGACTGACTGACTGACTGACTGACTGACTGACTGACTGACTGACTGACTGACTGACTGACTGACTGACTGACTGACTGACTGACTGACTGACTGACTGACTGACTGACTGACTGACTGACTGACTGACTGACTGACTGACTGACTGACTGACTGACTGACTGACTGACTGACTGACTGACTGACTGACTGACTGACTGACTGACTGACTGACTGACTGACTGACTGACTGACTGACTGACTGACTGACTGACTGACTGACTGACTGACTGACTGACTGACTGACTGACTGACTGACTGACTGACTGACTGACTGACTGACTGACTGACTGACTGACTGACTGACTGACTGACTGACTGACTGACTGACTGACTGACTGACTGACTGACTGACTGACTGACTGACTGACTGACTGACTGACTGACTGACTGACTGACTGACTGACTGACTGACTGACTGACTGACTGACTGACTGACTGACTGACTGACTGACTGACTGACTGACTGACTGACTGACTGACTGACTGACTGACTGACTGACTGACTGACTGACTGACTGACTGACTGACTGACTGACTGACTGACTGACTGACTGACTGACTGACTGACTGACTGACTGACTGACTGACTGACTGACTGACTGACTGACTGACTGACTGACTGACTGACTGACTGACTGACTGACTGACTGACTGACTGACTGACTGACTGACTGACTGACTGACTGACTGACTGACTGACTGACTGACTGACTGACTGACTGACTGACTGACTGACTGACTGACTGACTGACTGACTGACTGACTGACTGACTGACTGACTGACTGACTGACTGACTGACTGACTGACTGACTGACTGACTGACTGACTGACTGACTGACTGACTGACTGACTGACTGACTGACTGACTGACTGACTGACTGACTGACTGACTGACTGACTGACTGACTGACTGACTGACTGACTGACTGACTGACTGACTGACTGACTGACTGACGGACAAAACCGTAATACAAAGCGCCTTACATTCTGTGTGATTTTCGAAAAATGACCAACTGGAACTGCCTATAATACGTCTACGCGGATGTACGTGTATACGGTTTACCGGCGCGGGAAGTCGTCGGGCGGGAACACGGCAGCTGGGTTGCCGCGGCTGGCACCCCAGCAGCGGAGCAGAGCTGCAGCTCACGAAGCAATCAAATGGCAGGGAGCGGCAATAAATAAACGCTGCAACTGCGTGAGGCACGCATTCGGCCGCGCACGCCTGCACGCCCCCCCACGAACGGTGCCGACGCCAGAAGTTGGCACGTATAAAAGCCAGAGAACTCGCGCGGGCACTGTGGGAGTGCGCACGTGACGACAGCCTCGATCGCCGCGAACGGGTGGCTAAGTGAAAAGGAAGAAACAAGGACACGAAAAAAAAAAAAAATGTTTCGCTCGCCTAGCGCGGGTCACTCTTCTTCGATCGGCCACCGCCGCTCAGAGCACCGACCAGTTACGCCGGATGGCCGGCCTGAGTTTTTCTGTTTATTTTTTTCGAGTGTTGCAGCGCTTCACGTTTCTTTCTTCACTTGTTCTATGTTGATGCTCTGCCTCGTTATTTTTGCTCAACTTCTCTCCACGCGAGACTCCGGAGGTTCACGAAAGAGAGGTAAGAGGGGGGGCGAGTTCTGCTTGACCATGTGGCATGGTAGTGACGGAGGGGGGAGAGAAGAGGTGTAGGGGGGTGTTCAGCGCCGGAAATCCCGCGTTATTTGAGCGTCGTCCAATCAATAGGGGGGCTCAAAGACGGCGTCGCCTCTACCATTGGCTCGCCCGCTGACCGCTCGCGACAGGGCGGGAGGACCACCGTATCCAACGTGTCGGTCCGTTCGCAGCCGGACAGCGTAGCGTTCGGCCCTCGTTCGCCTTCGCGGGCCGTACGCGCTCGCAGGCCTGTTTCCTCGGGGAACGCCGCCGGCTTGACGCTTGGCCGCGCGCTTTGCTCTCTCGTTAGCATATCCTCGCGCGTGCCCTACCGCTCACGTTCGCTTGCCTTGTCGCCGGCGCATGCAACGTGTGCGGCCGGACGGAAGTCTATTCACGTTTCATGTGTACGCCCACTGCCGACGCTGCTTCTGCTTCTGCTTCCGGGCATCTGGCGATGTTTCGGTTTCGTTTTCTTTCCTTCTTTTTTTCGCGCCTTTATTTGTCTTTCCGCTACCTCGCGGGCCACTGAGGCGACGTGTCGCACGGGCCGTGGCGTGTTGTGGGCCGCGGCGACGCCTCGCCGCCAGAGGGGGGCGGTTTGCGCGCCCAAATCAAGCCATAAAGATTGTCTTTCCTTTTGTTTGCCACACTTCGCTTTCTAACTTTCGCGTGCCGTATCCGCGCAGCCGTTGTGGCTCGCATACCAATTCGCAGACGTCGCGTGAGCCTTCGCGGCGCGTTCTGCACGAAAGCGGCCCCGCGTCGCGTCTCTGCATGCGCGGGAGGATAAGAAAGCAAACAAACACAAAGACGTATTCTCTCGGGAAGTTGCTCGAGTTTCGTGTGTGTGTGTCGGTCCGTTTGTCCGTTTCTGTTGGCTCGATCTGCCCTCTCCTTATTTGTCGCGCGCACACATGCTGTCGTCGTATGCACGAGACGTGTCAAAAACGCGAGATCTGCCCGTCCTGCGGCGTCACGTGATCAGCCGTCGGCGCCTCGTTTTTGTGTGCAGAGCGCTAACGAGAACTTCTGTCTTCCGTGAAAAATCGAACGTGGAAAAGATTTTTTTTTTTTTTTTTTGTAGCGATAGCGTGCGCAAACGGAATCGTTTAGGGTGCGACGCTAAGAGAAACAGGAAGAAGGACAGAAACGTCGTGTTTGCCTTCGCTTGTTTGGTGTCGAAATGCGTGTTTTTGTAAATGTCAACGTCGATCGCGCAGCCCCTTTAGTACGCGTCACGCACGCAGAATATAGCGTGCTGATAAAATGTGTTACGAATTATCTGATCGTTTTTATTCTCCTTTCTTTCTTTAAAGAGTAGCATAACCTTACACTTTGCATTGCGAACACCAGATAACTTGAAATATTTTGCATGTAGTTCGGTATTATTTAGTAGGACCGCTCCTTGAAAAATATTTACTATATTCACCCATTCCTCGTGGTTTCTTTACGTCTAAACACAGATCGGTGGTTATCCAACGCTTGCGCTCCGCAGAGTCAGTGCTGCGTAATACCGTATCTAAATGGTGCGCTACAGTATTCGTAGCCACGAGTGCCTGTTACGGAGCGCGTGGTACGTACTAGCGAGTCTTAAATCATAATAATAGCAGTGGTATTGTTTCTTGGGAGGGGTGCGCCATTTGTGTTGCGTCAGCCTCGTCTCAGCTGACGTACAGCTGTTTTCATATACGACCTACCAAAACCCGTACATAGTGATTGGTAATTCTACATCACTGTGCGTTTGAACATGACAGTGAAGCTCCCCAATCTGTAGTGCTCTTTTTGTTTTGAAAACCTGAAGTTAACATGAAACGGCTACTCCACATCGATATATTTGAAAGTGAATACGATACAATGATGATTAAGAATATAATGAACGGATCTTTCAGCGTGTACCCGCATCTCTCTAAACATATCCGCAAAAAAAGAAAAAGAAGAAGAAGGAGGAGGAGGAAAAGAAATAAATAAAATGAAACTGAAAGTATCGCCTACCACGATAGTGCATTACAAGACACAAGAATACAGCTTAATTCTAATGTTATATTTACTTCGCGAATGAAATTGCAAGAATGGCAACAGTGCTACGTGCATTGCAAGGTGTGCAGGCGGAAACGAATGAAACGAGAACCTACGTGAATGCTTAGGAGCGATGTGTATGCATGCAACACATGCTTCCAGAGCTCGCGAAATAAATACGAATATATACAGCATGCGCGATTTCTCGCATCTCTCAACTCAAAGTGAGAAAATTTACCAACACACCATCACATGACCAGTACGAATTTCGAAATTCAGTGTTTTCGCACAACCGTAGTTGATTTCGCTCAAGAAGCTGCATGACGACGCTGGTGAAGATAGCACTAGAAAAGTATATACTTCTGAAAGTATAGTCTGTGCAATATGGTACAACTGTTTATAGCCACGGTAACTTCATTAGTGATGTTAACCAGAGGAGCGTTCTTGACGTTCGGGGAGGAGAAAACAGTATTTGATAGAAGAATCTAAATCACACACACACAGTATCTTCGACCGCAGCGATCTTCTTTACGGAATAATTACTGGCTGGTTTTTATTTACTAGTGCCCCTCCTAATGCTCGTGCTCGTTTTCTTTCGTTTTTGAACCAGTTGAAATGGATGTCAATTCCCATCTCGAGAGCGCACTGAGCTTAAGTTGTTCGTTCGTTATGTTTACCTTCGTATTCTTACAATGCGAAAACGTTTCGAAGCGAGAAGTTTATGGTTGTAATAAACAGTACACTTTTCGCTGCAGATTTCTCTCTGCTGCATTTAATGCCGGTTAACCATTTTCTCCAATACATGCAAGCAGCCCTTAGCTTGCAGTCCACGTACCATCACATCACAATATCTAGCCACTAGAAGTATCCTTTTCTGGTATCATGGCATTGTTAAAAAGTAATCTGCCAAGTATATCAAACTCCTACTACGAATCGGAAGTCAATATATGTAAACTTACGCCGTCGGAATTTTCTCTTCTGTGTCAGCAATACTGACAAGTCTAATTTATATGGCATTCAATATATTTAATGAATATCGTATATGCATCAGTTTAAGTTTGTGCATTTGTGTGTTCAGCAGCACATTTATTGTTTGTTTCCTGCACTAAATGTCATTGTCGTAATATCTTTTTTTCCGTGTTCAGCTTTCTAATTTCTTAGAACTTACTTAATTTCTTACAACTTACTTGAAACTGTAACATTTCGTAATATTTATTATACTGCGAATTGTAATATTGCGAATTGTACTGCGAATTATGTTATCTTACGTTCACCTTGTATTTTTGCAAATTTATCTATTTTCTGTATTTCTTCTAGACATCGTGCGGCAGCTCCGCGCTGCCAAATTTTGTAACCTTAGCGGTTGCGTGTTTTTCGAGCTGCATATGCAGCCTTTTCCCCTGCTGCCTGCAGCCTGTTGGGAATAAAATATAACGTTCGTATCAAGTTCAGAAATAACAAGCGATCTAGAAATCTCAAATCATAACAGCAAAGATGTGATGGTATAACCGGCGCGAAGTCTATGGACGAGAGAAAAAACACCGTTATGAACAAACGCCTCGAAAAAACGCGGAAAAAAAAAGAAACCCGCCTAACAACAAACTTGACCGTTCTCTGAAGCTGTTCTTTGAATGGAAACGAATTCTATACTTAAAACGAAATGCATCTACAGAACTGTCGCATGTTTGTCCTGCTCGCGTTTAACTTTCTTTCTCATTCTTCACGATTTCACGTGTACAAGTGTATGAGCAAAATGTAAGCTTTCAATTATAATTTTTCCAGAGACGTACGTGTCGGCGCGTACATTCAATCATCGTTTGTTTGCTTGTCAGATTCTGATGAACGACGGTTTTCGAAGTGCTAAACACACACACTTTGCATTCCGCGCGTGTATACTGCATGACTGCGACTTCTTTTATTTATTTTCGTCAAAACCAACAAACCAACGCCGATTGGAGAACCAACGGTCCGTATAGTTACCATTTGGCAAACTCCCACGCTATACGGCAATCAGATCAGGTGTCCTCCGGGCAAACCGCAAACTCGGGTCTTCAAATTGTTGGTTGCGTACGGAGGTGAACTCCCGCACACGCACAGCCAAGCCGAAAAATGCTGCTACGCGTTCACCACCCGAAAACTAAGTGGGGAGGGGGTATGCCCGCTGCACGTATAGGTATGATGCAGGGACGCGCACACACAAATTCGCCGCCCCGCCATTCTCTCAACGGCCGTTTCGCGTGGTCCGCGGGGCACCGACAACGGCCGACCCTATTGCGTTTCATTTCTAATCGCGAGCGTTTTTCTCGGAGAGCCCCCTTAGCCCCCCCCCCCCCCCCCCCCCACGTCTCTTTTCTCTCCTTGTTGCCAGCTTCGTCCCGTGTGGACACACGGGTGTACACGCCCGCTGAAGTCGAAGCCGGCGCCGCATGACGGATGGAAAAGTAATTGCGTAATCGCGAGGCGAATTAAGTTAGCGTGCGCCACGCAGGTCCCCGTCTACTTGAGCTCCGGGCTAAACTTGCGGCGACGTCTGTGTTTCGAACAGGGGCGCATGACCGCTCGCGCGCGCTCGGAGGCATGTGTGTACGAAGGTGGGGAGCTTGGCACGGCTCTCGTGAACGCGGAAAGCGTGCACAAGAGTATATATATACGTAGAAAGAGGAACGTACACAAATACACACAAACACATGGCCGAAAACACGCACAATACGTACAATGGTAGTTTGGCCGAATCATCTGCCGCGAAACTGCAGCGTGTCTGCCACTATAATACGAATGCGTGCTGCCTGCCACCTTCTATAAACACCCGAGTCCCCGCGTGCCCCCTCTCTCTCGCCGAAGGGTTTTCCTCGCTGAGAAGACGGCGCAGAGAGCCGACAGTCCGCGGGGTGTGCCTTGTTTCCGCGTCCCGACAGGTATGTGCGCTGCATGCACCGAAAGAGCGACTCCGAGGGCAAGAGTGCGAGCGAGCTGGCGCATCGCTACCGCATTGTCTCTGCGCTTCTGTAATTTTCGGGTCCGACGAAGCTGATAATGCCGCGAGCGCGACTTGAGCGAGGCAAGGGTGGCCGCCAGCCAATCCGGGGCTCGTCTTTGCGCGGCGGGCCCCGTCATTATATAAATTACAGCTCGGTCTCGACTCTGGCAAAATAATAATAAAAAGAAGGAATTGACGAACTCGTCTGTGCAAGCATGCGGGGACGCTGTGTCTCTCTCTGCCGCTCGTCGGTATATTAGCCGCACGGTTGGCACTGCGGCAAGGAGGGAGTCTTGTTTCTTCATTTCGTGACGCCGCCGGCTTATGCTTCAGTGGCGAGCGAAGTGCGCCTAATTTTGCTCTACGTCGCTCTTGTCGCCCCCTCGGGCGGACGAAATAATATGTTAGGAAGGCCGGACTCACAGCCGGTCGGTCCGTGTGCAAGCTGTTGCTTGTCATTGGCCTCCACTCGGTTCTCGCACGTCATTCGCGTGGTAGTTCTCATGCATACGCTTTATTATTTTTTTGCTTGTGCGTGGACTCTTCATTCGCCGTTCCCGAAGGAAAAGAAATGCAGTAATGACAGAGTGTACCATTGCGGCAGTTCCTGAGGCTCGCATATTAATGTAATAGCCGGGCCCGCGCGTTGCTCCTTCCTTTTTTCACCTTTGCTCATGCGTGCGGGAGAAAAATAATAGAAGACCGGTTGCATTTGGAAAATTCGGGGCTGGCCGTGTCCTCAGAGGTGCGACGAAATGTCTCGAGGCTTACGTCATGCACCGCGGCGCGCGAGTACTGTTGCGATGAAACGCGCGTTCTGCATAAAAGCGTGTTCACGGTGTCATTGCTCCAAGACGGACGGTTTGGTCACTTTTCCTAGGAACCTCCGTGGCCAATGCACTTCGCGAGGAATTAAGACGAGAGCGCGTTCAAGGCTGAAGGGGCAAGCGTAGGTGTACAAAAAGCAATCGTTTAGAGCACTTGTAGACGTCTTAGACGAGATGGATTCGCGAGTGGAAAAGGAAATGCGAGCGAAGCGCTTGTAATTAGGGCGAGTGACCTATACGCTGCATCTGTGGACATGCGGGAGCCGTGGCCATCGCCACGGGTGCGTTGATCTTGACCTTCATCCGGTGGTCAGAACGTTGTCGCATTTCGCAAGAGTTAGACGAGTGGAAGCCATACTTTTAGGACATCATCCTATTTTCTTTTGCACAATATATATATATATATATATATATATATATATATATATATATATATATATATATATATATATATATATATATATATATATATATATATATATATATATATATATATATATATATATATATATATATATATATATATATATATATATATAAATCTCCACTGTAATAATTCAGCCTATAGCTTGTTTAGTTCTGGATGGGAAATAGCGTCGGAAACCCATTGTTTTATAGAGAACCGACAGCATTGTCGTGAGTTATGTTAAGGTGACTATTGAATAAACAAGCTATGTAAACGCTGCTAGTATAACGTTTCTCAGCTACCAATTAAAGGCACAGGTAGCACCACCGGGTACAATGCTTCTAGCTTATAACATTTATCGTTCCCACTGTATACCAAATATTCCAGAGTGGGTCTGATAAATGCGTTATAGGCAAGAAATGGCGTATCCGGTGAGGCTAGCGTACTGCTTGCGGAAATAGCAGCTGAGCATTAATAACAGTGATCACCTTGTTTAATCAACAATGCTACTCACTCCACACCGTTACCTACAGCAGTTATACCAAGGCATGCAGTGAATGTGGTGAAAACTAGTTATTAAAAATAACGGCTTCTTTCTCTATTAGCAAAGGATCGTAAGCGACGCTAGCTGTTAGATTTATTGGAAGTAGTTTAAATGCTAAGGGGGAAATGAAAGTGGGTCGAAAAGACACAACTTGCCGCAAATAATAGCCTAACTCATGGACGTCTTCCGCGTTATGCGCATGCGGTAGTTTACCAATAAGCTACCGTGGTAGGCATCCTACGGTAAACTTTTTTTGTGTGTGTTATTGTGTACACACTTAAGATTAGCCTTGCGAGTGTTAGTCTGCAATGTTAGCCCGATCTGCAATGCCCGTAATTGACCCACGAGCTTTAACTCTACATGGCCACACATCGCCCTTAAATCCCCCTCTCATTTCAATCCCTATACCAAATATGAACTCAGTGCCACATCGAGTTCTCCCAAGACACTGAGAAACATTGTGTATTACGGCTTTCTCGCGCTTTCACGTACTTGCATATGTAATTTTTTGCGCAACCCGTACTTTCTTGGGACTTAAAACTTTGCCCACATGGCACCCAAACATGGCACCCAAACTTCTTTCAGACTACCGGGAAAGCCTTCTACATGGCTCATAAAACACGCTTGTAACGCTTTCGAATGCTCGTATAATTTTCTACGGATGTTTTCATTAGGAGAAAGCTTGAGCTCCTATGTAAATTCATGGGCATGGAGACCTTGTGTTGCTCCGCATTCATGACATAGAAATTAATGAGGTTTCTTGCATCCGAAAGAAAAAGGTAACACCTGTTATACACGACTGCTGTACGAAGTAGACGTATTATTTAGGCTGTCAGTCGTTTAACAAAAATTGCGCGAGATCGCACAAAAAAAGAAGAAACGATAGTACCGAGTTTTGAACTGAAACTCAGTAACAAGTAACGATATCACAGTGCTTTAACCTCAGTTATCACAATGCTTTAAACTTACTAATATATTTATAGCGGACAAAAACGTGTGTATTACAGAACGCTCTCAAGTTTATCCCTAGATGAGAGTAAGGCCTTTGCCAGAACCGCATAATCGTTGTGGTGAGAAATTCACACAAGCTGTAAATTTATGTATAATGCATCTCCGATTTAATGCTCCAAGACGTGCAGTTGGCAGAATATAAAAGGAATTAAGAAAGGAAGCAGCGGCACTTCAAGCTGAGTTATAAAGTGAGCGGACAAACATGCGCAAGGTTTAAGCGCTGATATGGTCAAATCGGAGGTTGTTCTAGCGGTCGTTGAATACCAATAGTCCAATGAACGACAAGAACTAGCTTTGAAATGTACATCGTTTAATAATGACGTTGGTCAGTTAATAGCATGCATAGAGTTTAGAGAACCTGTAGCTGAAAACGTCGGTATTTTTGTTTTGAACGTCGACTTCAGCGATAAACATGCATATGGTCGTTACTATTTTGTTAACGAGCTAATTCCAGAGAACATTTGTTTCTGCTACTAGAAACAGAGCGCAAACCACTGATGAAAATGACAACAGCAGGTCAGAAGGAGTATTTTTTTGCCGAGGTACGTTCATTATTGCCTGTTTTCTAAACTGTGAGCTGCGATTTCAACTATCGAGGAGTGAGTTATTGGACAAGTTCGAAGACAGGGAGTGATCCTGTTACATTTTACCAGATCTTGGCATATTTAAGTGATTTTATTTTTCGCTTGTATACGGATATGCTATTGCAGATAAAGAAAGTGCGCTGCAGGACATTACTGTTCACTCTGCCTTTTTTTTTAGCAATGAAATGTGAGAAATTCTGTGACCTAGAAAAATGGGGAGTGTGTTCCATACATGCCGGCACATGGCAAAGAACATGACTAAGGTAGACGAAAAGAAAGAGGCTATCAGCTGTTCCCATATTTGTAAATTTAGTTATTCATTCGTTCATATGTAAATGCCAGTGCGTTCGAACACCTCGGTTTTTAGCATATCCCCCACTGTGGGTATCATCATCATCATCATCATCATCATCATCATCATCATGACCATCATCATCATGATCATCTTCGTAGGTTCATATCATTGAAATGAGTGGTGGAGGAACAAAATAAACAACAAAACGCATAAAGAATGAACAAGCACAAAGAAAAATATTCAATACTAGCGACAATGTCATCATTATGTGTTTATATAAGACTAGAATTACGTATAAAATATTCATGGACACAGTTCGTAATTGAAACACTGTTGCCTGGAGGAATTCGCCCTATGTGCTTCCAATGTGGCGATGTTCTAATGTAAGTGACAAAGATGCGTATATATCTATGCCCGACACGGATACCGTTGAAAAGTTTGTCAATCGCGGAGCGCATTCGGAGGATAACCACGTGATTCTCTTCCCTGTGGACTCCACGTGATTCTCTGGTGATTTGTGGGCTCCTTGTGGTATCATATTTGCGAGCTTAACTTGGCGATTTAACCTCTGTGAAACTCTGAAACTTGGGCATCTTTACAGTGGTAATCATCACAAGGTTTGTATTAGGGGCGACCTCTCCGCACTTTTCCCTTCACTTTAATGTTTAGTGAAACTGTAGGAAAATTGTGCATGGGGTGCAAGTTCGTTTTTGGTACCGTGTCAAAATCAGAGCGAAATTTCCAGAAACATCGGAAAATGGCAACGGGGCGCATCTGCGAGCTTGACGATTGCTCGGGATTTTTCCTTCCACTTCTTCGTGCAGAAACTTTGGGTGCGATCGCGCAAACAGCTCGCTTTTCCGTTCGTTCGGTCTGGCTGCGACGTCACAAAGTAGGCCGTCCGCAAGATTTGTGAGAACGGGAGGGAGAGCACAGCCAATAAACGAGCGAGCCCAGCCCCGGAAGTTTGCGTCACCAGTTTGGGCTCCGATCGGGGACAATATATTACGTGCAGAATGTTTGTGATGCTTTAATAATTAAACACGTAATATAAGAAAAAAACTCTTACTGTTGCAACATATAATCTGCGTCGGAAATGTGATACGAGAGAAAAAAACTAATTTAGGCGGCATATATTTTGGTTTAGTCCGCTAGGTGGTATCGCACACGCCAAAACAAATTGGCAGGAGCGCGCAGTTCAATTGGCGATCATTGTTCATCGATTGCGAATCGTTATGTCGTCGCACAAAAATCTAAGACTTGACCCGCACGTGTCGCCGCATCAACGCGAACTGTTGGTCGCGTTCGTAGAGGGCCACCCGTACCTTGTGCGGACATCGCGCGCGCTGACCCAAGAGCGTCCCGTCGACACAGGGCCGGTATTTTGTAGCGATGCCTTTTCCGATTCTATGCTTTTTCAGGCTTTTTGCGCTAAGCCAGTGGTCAGAGCGGCGGTCTGCCCCCATTATCAACGGGATCAGGCCGCCGTGTGCGGTGGATGATAAGAATAGCATAGAATAAGGCATAAGCCATCGCTACAAGATAGCGGCCCAGGCCACTACACCGGGAATGCGGCCGCGATCCGTAAAGGCCGCCTTTGCACTAGCCTTGCCGGCCGTTGTCAACGGGAAGCTCACCCAACCCTGTTGCCGGCGCACCCCGGTTATTGTTTCCGCAACTGCGTGAATGGTCTTGCTCACGGAAGCCTGCCCTATGGATACAAATTCTTCGCTGCCAATGGATCTTTGGAAGCTCCCCGTCGCGAAGAAACGGAGAGCACAAAGCACCTTGCCTTGCGTCGTGATGCCACTGGTCCGAAGGCCACTCATGACGTCTTCCAATTGCTCGCAGAGCCATCGTACAGTGCTCTTCGAGAGCCTGAAGTGCTCGCCGAACTCTTCCTCGGTAAGCTCGTCAAATGCGTCCCGAGGCTGCCCGAGAGACTCCAAAAGCGCGATAATAGGAGCGGCCATCGTGACTCGTGAGCGTCAAACCGCCGAACAATGAACGCGATTCTCTGAGCACAACGTGAAACGGCGAGCATTCTCGACAAATGAGCTCAGATCAAACAACATTAAAAAGAAGAACACTAGTTATATTTATCACAGCGCAGGCACAACATTTAATTTCACTGTGATCACAGTTGTTTTCAATAATTAACATCGCTAACGTTCTGCAGTGGCGGATCGCGCTTTAATCTAAAAAAACTGGACCCCCGACAGGGCCAACCATGCTCGGCGAGCGACGACATTACGAGCAGGCGACAGGCGCATCGTCTGCTACTAGCGCTGCTATGGCAACGGCCATTCATTCTTCGAAACGAATGCCCTTGTCGACCGTTCCACGATAGCGGCCGATTTCACTCGGTTTTGGAATGATTGACAGGAGTGTGACGTAAGCGCATTTTGTGGTCCCGCCCCGGCGCAATGACGGCCGTGACGAAACGCGCGGGCGCCAACGAATCACGAGAGGGCAAGCGAGAGAACGGAAAAGCGAGCTGTTTGCGCGATCGCACCCTTTATCGCTTAGAAGAAAACATCTATAGCTATGTTGCATTTACACAGTATATAAACACAACCGATAACAACAGCCGCATTAATTTATTGTCGCCAAGTTTACACGTCATAAAGAAGTTGATACACATAAGACAAACGCAGTGTGACGTGTACCAGTTAAACTGTTTGAATCTTCCTTTGTATCGTTTAATTCTGGTAAACCATATTTCACAGTACTCATAACCAATTAATCCCGCTTTCTTGTTCGATTTACATACGTTCTACCTTACCGGGCCCTTGTTATTGCTACAACGTTCTGAGATAACCTTGCATGGTTTGCCTTGCTTGTATCTTGCTTTGTCCTGGCTAAGTTTGGCGATGGTATCCACCATGTTCCGCATAAAATTGTGTCGAACTATCTTGACTGTCTTGTTTGGCTGCCATGTTTTCTACGGTACAGTGTAGCCGTTCTTTCTTCCAGTTTTGTGTTAAGCTTGGCGTTTATCTATTCTGTATATGTCTCGCTTTGTCCTTTGTAAATTTTGTGCCGGTTAATCATGCATATTCCATAATTTTCGCGGCAAACTAGCTTCGCTTTCTTGTTTGTTATTTGTCTTGTTCAATACGCCACAGATGCGTTTATGAATATTCGTTCACTTGGTGCACTGTGAACTACTTAAATTGTTTGCAAAAACAATTGAGTTTGTTCCTTTCTTGCCCTTCTTAGGCTTCTTTGTACGATTCATCGCATTTGTATTTTTCTTTGTATCCATCCTGCTGTAGCGTATGGATGTTTTCGAAAATAAGCAAACTAAAAAGCCTCGTGAATTCCTTGATAGTTATGCTTATGAACAGCAGCTCTCTTTCTAAGCTTCAGAAAGACAGAAATGAAGGATTTCCAAGGACTAAAGAGATGAGAGGATGAATGTATGGATGATGAAGAAATCGCTTCCGTGTAAACGAACATGTGGTTGTTGTCACGGCTTCCGCATATATGAATTTTCGCATCGTTGCGTAATCACCCTTTATTCTACTTAGATTTTACACTTTTTCGAACACACCTATCCCCTAATTCTCACTCTGCAACTCACATTTTCCTAATACCATGTGCATCATCTTAGTTATTTCGCCGATTGCCCGCAATACCATGTTGTCAGGTGTTAATTCAGCCAGAGCAAAAAAGTTGAGTGGGACCTGACAACAGAGTGCAGCATAATCCTTTCTTTTCCTTTTTTTCTTTTTAGCATGCCGTGCGGGCTGCGTGCCTATATAGATACGGTGACGATGATTTCAACGTTCATCAATCTCGCAATGCACTCTGCGATGAAGATTTGACGGGAGAAAGAAGGCAGCTAGGGTCAAGTATAAGGAGCTACGGATGGAGTGGAAGACGTATGATACGCTAGTGTACACACGTATGTCAACTTTGCAGTTTATGGCAACGGACTCCCGAATTTATTTAGGACATGTGTGCAAGCTTATGCTCGACATTTGTGCCGCCTTCTTGGCCATGCCCTTTGTCTTCATCTCAGTAAGTTATGTTTCTCTCTTATTGATTTCAAGTAGGAGCTCACTGTATGGAGTTAGAACGCGTCGTGTGCTTGCGACGACCCGGTTTGCAGCAACACGATGAGCCTTCAGCCGGGCATGAGTCCTGCCAGCTCCCCAGCAATGTCAACGACCTTCCCGGGACACCGTTGTCTATTACTCAATCGACGTCGTTCAGCGAGCAAAATAGAAGCGCATTTCGATGCTTCTTGGCGTTCTGACATCGTTAAAGTGCTTTATTTACTTCTTTGTCGATGCTTGAGAGACGGGCGGCACAAGAGCGCACACACAAAAGGGACAAGTCTATACAAAATGAAGGGGGAGAACTGACGAACCGGAGAGCGACTGCTTTTGACTCCTTGCAACGAAGAAGTTCTCGGTTCCTTTGGGACTCCTTCAGGCGGAACCTCTTTGCCAGATTCACTTACTCGCGTTTGGGGAAGAAAAGAAAAGAGGGGAGGCGAGGGAGCTGAAGTCGAGTTAAACTGAGCCACGGAACCGCCGGCCACGTTGTCGAGGCAACACGCATCGAACGCCGTGGTTTGCTCGCCGCCGTGTCGTCCATTATGAGCTAATGACGTTAAAGAGCCCGCAACAACGTCAGCGGCTCGGCACGAAGGCATTCTTAACGGCCGCCAATGGAGTTCCGCCATTATGCACACCCCGCACCACGGTGCTGTCGTGGTGCAGAGCGTGCTCAACCCGGCGTGGCCCTCGTAGGTGCAACCTTTCGACATGCGCCAATACGAGGTGAGAATTAATGGAAAACCCGAGCAGCGGGAAACCGCCCAGGATGGGGGGGGGGCACGACGATCGCAGCAGGGGGTGGGGGGAGGAGGGGATTGGTCGGGACCGAGGAAACCGCGGCGCTGTGTGGGGCGGGCAGGCAGTGCGCGGTGGAGGCGCATGTGGAATGGAAGAACTGCTAATGCGCGCATTTGTATGGGGCGTTATTCGGTCGGGAAAGCGTGCGAGTGTAGCCCGCCTTGCTTCTTTTTCTTTTTTCCCCAGTGTGTGTGCGTGGAGAATAAAGATAAATGCCTGAGTAACAAGAACGGCAGCCTCCTATAAGCTGTTTAGCTTTGCCTACCTCTTGAGTAAAGAGTAGGGTTCTAGGCACTTAGCATAAGAGCGGTAAACTCGTGTGTTACTACTTATAGGGCATTAGTAAGTTCGTATGGCAACTGCCGAAGTAGCTGGACAGCTCTGATGTTTTGCTACTTTGAGCAAGCGATGGTTGTGGGCACGATGGCGGTGTTTTGGTGAGACGGCATGCAATCCTGTGCCGTGCTCTGGGAGAAAATAGCCTAAGGTGATCTGTAGATCAATCCAGAAATCTCCACTACTGCGTGCCTTGCAGGCATTGTCTACTGTGCCATCTTGAGGCAGACAAATCTCATAAACTTTTATAGTTGTGACCGGTTTGCACTTTCACCGATTAGAGCTTTCATCTTCGTGACAATTTTTCAGGCTGGCCAGAAGTACTGTTTTTAATTACCGTTTGTTTGAAAAAAATTGCACTAAACTCTAGCTAAAAATGTTTCTGGTGCGTAACGGTCAAGTTGTGGCTGCTATTACTATTGCTCTGATTTTCTCTGAGATTTCTGGCGTTACATATAAAAAGTTGCGGTATACTCCGCCTGTAAGATTTCAAATAAAGTGCTAGTCGCCTATACGCTGCTGTAGTAGTCTAGTGAGATCAGAAAGGGTGGTCGAGTTTTAGTTTCTAACGTCAAAGCTGGCGATCATCTCGACACTTTGTGTGACTAAGTGAGCTTTGTTCTTCTCCACATGTTGTGAAATTATCAAAGCAAACATTTATTATTTGTGTATGAGCCCACTTTTACGCTTGCATAGCGCTCATGCGGTATACAGTAATAACGTTGGCAACAATTTAACAATGAGAAGAGCGGACGTCTACGTCTTGTTTTTCTCGAGTTTGTTCTGCTATAGCATTTTAGGTACGTTGACTGTGCAGTTACCTAAGCATAGCAACTGGTGCGACATCGTTACTTACGCTGTCAGTAAGTGCAATGATGCAGTTTTTAACTGCGTGAATCTGTCTGTAGCAGCGGTCCACGGTAACCAGCGTCGGACCAGCATGTAACATTTAACGGATGAAACCTTGTTACAGAGACAGCTGTTACAAGCACTTTCCGTCGGCATTTGGTCGTTGTACCGGCTATGTGAAAGAGAGAGAAAGGGTGTATAGAAAGGCAGGGAGGTTAACCAGACGTAGTTCCGGCTGGCTATACCCTGCACAGGTGGTAGGAGTAGGGAGATAAAAAGAGAAAGAAAGTGGAAGGGGGGGGGAGAGAAAGAGAGACGAGATAGAGGCTCGAAGCAGCGCGTTCCCGACTATAACTCATTTCATTTATAGAGAATATAGGAATGTAATGTCATGGCAAAAGGAAATGCTATGTAAATGTTCAACAAAAAGTGCATGTGAAGAGATTTCAAACAAGGAACCTTTCCTTACTAAAGTTTGACCAGCAAGCGTATTCAGCTTAACAGCGGTCACGCCAACAAAAAGAGCAGTGAGTCACTATAGGCAGTCATTATGGTGAACGAAACAGTCATAAACCACCACCGGCGTGAGAAAGAACTGAAGTTAATAGAGGCCGGTGGACATCAACCGAAACGTGGCGCAAGAAAGTGCTGGAGGCAGGTCGGAATTATCAACCGCGGGGTCAAAGTGGAGGGGCTCTAAGCAGCGCGTTTCCTGGCAAGTCCATCTCACTGATGGAGAATATAGGAATGTGATGTCACGGCGAAGTGAAATGCGAGCACGAGAAAGTGAGCTATAGAAGGCAAATTTGCTTTTCCAGATTCACCGCTGGGTATGACAGGATATTGATTTACAGAGACTTAGTTTTGGGGACAGGGTACACTTGGCGCTCGGCGACCACACAACGCATACATTGAAGTAAGCAGGAGTATAAGGGGAGTTTCTTTTTTTATTTCTTCCCGTTCACGTTTTGCTCCGGCGTCACAGCACACGTCGAAAGAAAATTGCAGAAGAACAATATCAACAAAATGGACAGTTAAATACGCGCTAACCACAACATATACCTGCGAGTGTGAAAACAAAAGCAAAGGAACAAATATAAGATATTAAAAAGAGAAAGCGAAAAAGAAAGAAGAAAGGAAAATGTCAGTTATTGCAAATAGACGCATCCATAACACTTTCAGCAGGTAACCCTATACTATAACCCTATACCTCCTCAGTCACCTTGCACAGATTTGTGTGGGCGTCTTGTTTTTTGGCGCTTCCTGTCCAGTGCAAGGCAAAAACCTCGGACATTGAGATTCGCGTGAATTGAGCAGTTCGCGCTCGCCTTAAGTTGCTACAATTCGCTTCCGAGTGCAGTGTATCGGTACAGATGACAACTTCGCTGAAAGTATAGTATACAATTCTTTGACGGAATGTTTGACTAATACAAAAGTTCTTTATACAGCAACTAAGGCCGTGTTTTGAGAACTTGTCCTTCATGGTCCAAGTGATGCACCAAGTAACAATGCGTGGTTGGCCGGCACCCTCCGGTTTTGGCCGTGGCTATGCTGGAAGACATAAAGGGTAACACGGTGTTCAGCAATGCAAGAGATACGTTTTCGTCTTCCGCATCATATATGCATGATGCGGAGACCGAGCGATGAATTTCAGTTAAGTAGGGAAAGCTAAAAGCACGTGGCTCTTCTGAGCGTATTCTAAGCATTCGGATAATGTATTTGCGCTAACGCTGCCCGAATCTTCACTATATTTACTAATAGCGGGTATAATAGCGGGTATGCGATGCCAGCTGCGAAGTCATCATCGTTATCACAATCTGCCCGCGCATCTGAAGATGACGCTTTTGGCGTTTGACGTTAATGGGCGAAATGGTGTGAGTCTGATCGCCCGCGTGGTAATGAGATGCGCCATCGTTATCGGTGATTCGCGCGCTTCCCTCGGAAATACAACTTTTCGTTCATACGAAGAAGGCATGCGAAGGCGAACGAAACAGAACGCAGTTCGCCTGTAATGCTACTCCATCAAGCCTAACTTTGGAGATCCGTTTCCGCGGCGAGCAAATTCTACGGCGGTGGTCCATGCGTGACGTCGACTTCGTTTTCAGTTTCGCGACAGCTGCCATTGGTGGAGGCGACACCAAAGAAAAGGGACGTAGATAAGTCGCTTAACCGTCTTCTTCTTTCTCTCTCTCTCTGGTTGCATAAAAATGTGTCTTGGCAGAAAGAGAAATAGACGAACAAAACAATAGTGAGGACCTGCGTATAGCTCGTATCTGAGCATCTGCACGGTGGTCCGACGGGTTCGATGCGACGGTGAGCGAACGCGCCGCATTTTCGAACGCGTTCGCCCCGGCCACATGGGGGGAGGCGCTATAGCCGCAGAGTCAGTCGAAAGGAGGCGCGCGTGGACACCTTAAAGGACCATTAATATTCGCCTCGTGACAGGCCTACATTAGGGACATACCGTAATAGATTTTGAATTGTGGATTGCTTTTGAAATGCCACGGAACACGGGGAGCCAGACAGACAGATCGCGGGGCGCGCGTCGTTTTTCAAACTGGCCTGTCGCCCGGGGCAACCCTGCAGAAGCGCCTTTCGCGTGCCGCCCCCTTCCCCCCCCCTCCGCTTTCACTCTTTAGTCCTGCGTGGCGGAACACCGGACGGATGCCACGCATGTGGTGCGTGAAGTTTAACGCCACCGCAACTGTGCAACCCTGGATCGGCGGCCTCTATTTTTTATTACACTGCGTATTGCACGGTGTTTTTGTCCTCAGGCATTCGTGCGTGCCTGCCCGCGCGTGTGTGTAGCGCGCGTGTGCGTTTGTGCATGTGTATGTGCGCGTGTGTTCCCGTGTGCTGGTGTCTATGCGTCTGTGAGTGTGCCTGTGTGTGTGTGTGATTTCGGGTTAAGGTTCGAACGTGTGCAACCAAAGTTCTCGTTTTTTGTGTGTGTGTCGTGCACACGAGTGGCTGCCGTGCGTGAGCTTTGAGTTTGCTATACAGTCTGGCCTAGCTAACGTTAGCCAATTTGTTCAACGAAAAAAATAATAATAAAAATAAAATACGGTTATATAAGATTATAAGAAATTTGACAGCCAAACGCTGTATGGTATTTTTCACGGTGTTTGTTTTAATTTCTTTTTATCTAATCGGATTACGTTATCTGGGACGCCCTGTATACAGTTACATATTTCACGTCTGTTTAAAGTATTATTTTATTTTAACTTGACCACTGATACGCATTCAGTGCGTGTCGAAGACAAGAGCAATCTACTTTCGTACTTTCTGCTCACAGCAGTGACAGTGACAAGAACTTTATTGGATTGTCCTGAGGAACTTGATTGGGGGGAACCGAAGGCTCCCCGATCAAGTTGGTGGCTCCGCCCACGACGGGACAGGGAGATGGTGACTCTCCGCGACGTCGCGGGCCCTCTGGACGGCCTGTAGTTGGCTTGGGAAATTCGAGCTCCTCAGCAAGGCGTCCCACTTGGACTTGTTATGAAAGTCGGAGCCCGCGTTGTACGGGCACAGCCAGAGCATGTGGTCGAAGGAGCAGCACGCGTGACCGCATTTGGAGCACGATTGAGGAAAGTTTGGGTCTATCCAACTAAGCGCTCTCGGAGTGAGGTACGATCTCGTCTGTAAAAGCCTGAAAGTAACCAGCAGCTTTTTTTTTTTTTTTAGCCTCGCACTACACGGCGTATTTTTGTATGCAGCACTGAACCATCTTGCGAGCTCACAATAGCGCACTTAACTGGGATCACGAATGGGAACTTTGCCTATGAAAAACTCTCAGCTTTCGTTTCAACTTTGTCAAACCTTGCGAAGGTTTGAGAATTAAAGCTATCCAGGGAAGGGATTATCGAGTGCGAAGCAGCGCTTATTAAGGAGTATGCTTACAACTCGTCATTCGTGGCGCCAGACGTCAGACTCCATGTAGAGATAATGTATTGAATAATAAAACTAGTTCGATAAGTACATCTGCAGCGTTAGAATTGGAACCCACCGGTAAACAGAAAGCATTCGCATTTAGGAGAAATTGCGCGTCTGGAGTTACAGTATCGAATGCCGCCCATATCGTTTACCGAATATCCCTATGCTGGTGATACGTTCCTCCTCATCATTCGCCCCTTTTCAACTCGCCCCTGTAAGCGTTCTACGCGGTGTCCGAGTGTCGTCGTGCTTTACTGCATACGGTTTCGCCATGAGTCATCTGAAAACGGACTGCAAATAACTACAGCGTTCACTGGAAGCTATCATGTGAATTAGGTGGATACAAAAAAAAGAGAGAGAGAGACAAAAAAAAAGTTTGCTTGAGACGGAAACAAAAGGGGCGGCTGCTATAGCTGGACCAGGAGTAATTGCCCGCAGCGCTTCCGCACAGCAGCCCCTGCATAAGGGCGTCCCTCTCCCCGCGAACCCGAGTCCCACTGCCATCCCGCGCAGGCGTCGTCGGTGCGGGAGCCAAGAGAACTGCTCGCACACTCTGGCACCGCAAGGCGCGATAATCCATTTACGTGGCTGAGTGGTCGCCTTACAAATGAAGATGAAAGGGGTGGGTGGTAATGAGCGCGCTCTCTCGGCCCCGGACACGGCTGATGGCCTCCTCCCTCCGGGTCCGTACCGTGTCCGCAGATAGTTATGTGTATATATACACGCACGCGCGCACGCACATAGCTACATACGTGCGGCGGTGTGAAGGATGGCGCGTTCAATCGGCCCTGTGCTGCTCCTTTGAGCGAGGACAGCAGCCACGGCGTTGAAATCCCCCACCTCCAGGAGGGAGGGCATATCACTCGTCCGAGGAGGCCCTCGTTCGCTCACTCTGACACCATTCCGGCGCTCACTCGGTCATGATTCGTTTATCCGTCGAGTGGCTGCGAACGAGTCGCCGGGGCTACGTAGCAGTGGGAGATGAAAGTATGCCAGCCACACTATCGACGGTATTAAACGCTGACACTTTGCTCCTCGAGTGTGGGCTTATATAGTACAAGCCGAGACGAGCGAAACGAAAACTGATGTCGGTGTCTTTTTGATTGACTGATTTTTTTTATTGTCACTGTATTGCAAATGTTAGCACCTTTCGTGGCTTACTGTGACACAATTGATTGTCGAGTGAATGCAGAGAAATGAAGTAGGGGAATGAACAATTTAAAAAGTCAGAGACGAAACATGGCTACAGCAAAGTAGTCATACCGGGCGAGCGCTTCCTATAGTCATGAATACCCGGCTTGGTTATTCAAGGCTGGACGATGCGCTTCCCCGTTCTGGGCCTTCCGTGGTGATATCGGCGGAATCGAACATTTCGTTTGGATATGCCCGCAGTTCGACGCAGAAAGGAAAGCGATGTTCGACAGCCTGCAAAAGATTGGTCTTTCTCACAGTACATTTGAAGACGCCGTTTTCCTCGGAGGGCCCGCAGCTTTCAGGAAGAGAGTGCAACGACTGCTGGTTACCTTCATGCGAGACGCGGGGCTCTTCGACACCTGGTCGACACAGACAGTGACAGCCGTGGGAGGCTTAGGTGGAACAATTGCCGGCTACGTATGCCAAGCTAACCCCGCCTGCGGCACCACCACCACCACGACCCACCATAGACAACTACAGGAACTAAGGTTCCTGGTTTTATCGGCTGTATAAGATTGCAACAATCGCGCGCTTACTAATTAAGTAAACAAGCACGGTGTCACACGTGCACAGGAAAACATGAACAGATCTTGCTCGACGACTGCGTACTCTCGCTGTCATAACGCTGGCGTGGTGAAGAAAGCCGACAGCGGGAAGCGCACGCTTCGTACTGCCTCTCGCTTCCCCACGTCTCGGAAAGTTGAGGTTATGCGACCTTAAACACACACGCGAAGATTGTGGGTTCGGTTCCCACCTGCGGCAAGTTGTTTTTTCATCCACTTTATTTTCCATTAATTTATCGTTTCTTCATTTCATTTATTAAGAACAAAGTAATTTCCCCTATGTTGTCCTTGGTGTCAGTGTTTGTTGGCTTCTCATGATATGACTAATGAAAATCGAGCCCCTCGGTTAACCCCCTTTCTCCTTCTTCAACACTATAGGAGCGCGGGAACACAGCTTCCACGAAGCCACCAGCTTCCGCAGCTCCGGCCGAAGTAAATAAAGAGACGTGCGCCCACGTGCTCCCGCCGCACCCCCCCCCCCCCTTTTTTTCCCGAGCATCGGAGTAACACACATTGTATAAGATATTTTCTGCACAACCAGTCATAACGAAAACGGGTTTGCCGACTCGCTGTTCCTGTTATTTGTCTTTTGTACATTTTCTCCAATGAAGACTGGGATGTTCTTGAGGAAATTATTTCACTGCGTCATATTTGGCGCCCAAACGGCATTGTGATTTAATAAATTATTTAATACATTTCATACATCACACACACACACACACACATATATATATATATATATATATATATATATATATATATATATATATATATATATATATATATATATATATATATATATATATATATAGTCATATAATGAGAAGCCAACAAACACTGACACCGAGTACAACATAGGGGAAATTGCATGTGCTTAATAAATGAAATAAAGCAATGATAAATTAATGGAAATTAAAGTGGATGAAAAAACAACTTGCCGCAGGTGGGAACCGCGGCAAGTTGATGCCTTCAGCAAATTCGGCAAATTGATGCCTTCAGGTAGCATATGTGGGTTTATTAACCAGTTGCCTTCACCCGAAAAGATCACGTTCTCGTGACGCCTGCGGCAAAGAAGACGTTCCACGTCCGCCGCCAAGGTCTGTGAGTGAGGGCGCTGGCTAACACTCCCAGGGTTCTACTAGTACACATAAATACCCAAGAAAGTGGATGGTGAAACGCCGCCGCGGTAGCTCAATTGGTAGAGCATCGCACGCGACATGCGAAGGTTGTGGGTTCGGTTCCCACCTGCGGCAAGTTGTTTTTTCATCCACTTTAATTTCCATTAATTTATCATTGCTTTATTTCATTTATTAAGCACATGCAATTTCCCCTATGTTGTACTCGGTGTCAGTGTTTGTTGGCTTCTCATTATATGACTAATAATTATCGGGTCCCTCGGTTAACCCCCTTTCTTCTCGTTTATTATAACGAGGGTCTCGAATCCGGCAACATTGATGCCTTCAGGTAGCATATGTGGGTTTATTAACCAGTTGCCTTCACCCGAAAAGATCACGTTCTCGTGACGCCTGCGGCAAAGAAGACGTTCCACGTCCGCCGCCAAGGTCTGTGAGTGAGGGCGCTGGCTAACACTCCCAGGGTTCTACTAGTACACATAAATACCCAAGAAAGTGGATGGTGAAACGCCGCCGCGGTAGCTCAATTGGTAGAGCATCGCACGCGACATGCGAAGGTTGTGGGTTCGGTTCCCACCTGCGGCAAGTTGTTTTTTCATCCACTTTAATTTCCATTAATTTATCATTGCTTTATTTCATTTATTAAGCACATGCAATTTCCCCTATGTTGTACTCGGTGTCAGTGTTTGTTGGCTTCTCATTATATGACTAATAATTATCGGGTCCCTCGGTTAACCCCCTTTCTTCTCGTATATATATATATATATATATATATATATATATATATATATATATATATATATATATATATATATATATATATACACACACACACACACACTTCCACAATTTCGGGCACTTGAAGAAACAGCTCGTTTTGTGAGACGGGAATTATGCGACTCGTTAGTGAGTGGGACAAATGTCCAAATGCTCATGGACACTACTTTTAAATAAAGTACCCCCTTTGTCATATGTTCGCATTGGCTCACTTTCATTTGACTCGCCCTCGTATATTATGCAGAACTCCTGCTTTGTATACGTGCTCTCTGTTGCGACTATAATTTTGGTGCAATTAGTCACGACACACGACTGGTGACAGCTACTCCTGCGTAATACGTTGGAACAAATGACAGCGTCATTGAGATTTTTCACTGACCATTGCATGTGTGCAAGAATGTACACAAGGTTCTTCAATGACAAAGTCTCATTAAAATATTTGTCTTCAACTTGTTCATTTCATGGCCTTTGCATTTTTCGTATCAGCGGCATGCACTGCTCAGCTGGTTTTGAACTGATATAGTTCTAAAGTTCGTGCGATATTTTCTTTACTTACTGAATAGACAAAAACATGGAAGCATTGATATCAGTCATTTTGGGCACAATTTTTGGCACCTACGGGTATATTCCTCTATGAGCAGAATACATAGTTTACTTAGTTTGACAGTGCGTAGCGTTCAACAATTCGTTTGCAGCATCTTTGGGAATGACAATGCAGTTATTATTTGTGCAATTAATCCCTCGACAAATGTTTTAAGAGGAAGCCTTAGCTCGGGCCCAACTCTGACGCGGCCTATTCAAATACATGTAAAATGCAGAAACGCTATTCTGGGATAACCTCTTGATCGCTTTTAAGAAAATTTGTTGCATTTGAGAGAGAACGTTGAAGTCTAGTGTCTGTTGAAAGTGGAAATTCGATTTAGGGCCGAATTTTGTTAAAATATTTTGAAAAATTCGAAAGTTCGTAAATAATGAAAGCACGACGTTTACAAACTAATAGCTCTGCGTGAAGAACACATGTCGCACTTCTGTAAACGCCATGTACTATAACAGTCAAAGAGGGCAAATTTCGTGTGTCAATTTGTATCTTACGTGAATTGGTTACGTTGTGTGCAAGGGTTTTGCAAAAGCCGTATTTACGTCATACTAAATTTTTTGAGATTCATGTGTAACATATCAATTTTTTCCGCTGTAAATGTACTATCAGAGGCAATTCACACAATTATCATATCATTTTTCATTGTTGAGTTACAGAATTTTAAACTTGATAGTTTTGTTTACTGCAAATTGGCGATCTTTGCCAATTTTTAATAAAGAATTGACAACCTAAATGAAAAATTCAATACAGAACCTAGAATTCAAGTTTTATTTAAATGCAACAAACTTCGTCAGATTTGGTGCAGTGGTTGCCGAGAAAAACGAATTCTCCTTCTACATGTATTTAGATAGGAGCACCTGAGCTAAAGCTTCCCCTTAAGGAGGAGGCCGAGCTGCCGGCCCGTAATGACTTCAAGACTGTTAATTGACACTCACTGTAAATAATGTAAATAAACCACTAAGTTTTTCATCCCGACGTCATCCTCAACTCTTACAACTGGTTGCCAGCGGTGGAATCGCCTCCTCAACTCCTACAATCTGCAGGTTCCCAGAAAAGTTGTTAGTGCATTTTATGGTAAGATACTCATGACTTTCAACTTTCTTTAGTGGTATCGACCCCATTTTATCCACGTGCTACAGTAGACTTTTTTTTTTAGTTATACGAAGGCAAACAGTTGTCTCTGTATTGGTAGCCACGGCCCATTCTTCGCACCACATGAATATCCTATTCAAGCTTCAATCCACTTCTCTTTTATCTACCCCACGACTAATTGCACGGAATACAACATTGTCATCTGCGAACAATTTTATTTGCGTTCCAGGCGTGACAACAGTAACAATATAATTATTATTTCAAAGAAAACACAATGACCCAGGACACTGCCTTAGGGAACACCAGATGTAAACGGTAGATAGCGCAAGTTGTTAGTATCGACTGAAACATATTGATCATGGGCGATGAGTCTGCAGTCAAAGAAGTTACAATCTGGAAGATTGATGGCTCTCAGTTCAAAAATTATTTTTTTTCTGCGTTACTCTATTGAACGCCTTACTGAAGGCCGAAAAGAGAGCATCAATTTGACCATTACCATACAAAGCTTTGGTGAATGTATAAATTATACTGTAGCGAATTGTGTGACAGCAGAACAACCTTTTCTTAACCATGTTGACTTGTTAGTATAGAATTTTCTTCAACGAATTCGTTATTCTGAGTTGCGATAATGTGTCCGAAAAGTTTGCAGCAAGATGTTAAGATATGGGGTGGTAATTCTTTTTTTTTAATTCTTTTATCTTACCCTAATTGCCCATTTGAGCATTACAAAGAGGGTAGGGGGATGACAATAATCCATACAAAGAAGTGCGAACGAACATATGTTTAAGCTGAACAATGAAAAGACATCCTATTTACTATCTATGTTACAAAAATGAAGAAAGTAAACGCCAACAGTGTACTGATTTGGTTGCAGTCATTCACAAGAGGAACGTTTGAAAAATATTATAGCAAGGTTAAAACAACTTTACAGCAATTTAGAAGATCACAACAAAAGTTTACAGCAACATTAAAATAATTTTACAGTGTTCTAACAAAAATGAAAAGCACACTAATATAAATATATTCAACTTTTTAATTCCTAAACGATCCTCTGGTGGTCAAAATAATCCAGTCTCCCACTATGGCATGTCTCATAGTCAAATCTTGGATTTGGCACCTAAAACTCTGGAATTAAATTCAGCTCTTAATTTCTGGACGTTTCATGAGGTGCATTTTTGAATATATCATGGGCACTTATTTTGGCTATATTTCTAGGAAGATGATTCCATTCCGAAATGGATAAGTGAAGGAATGAAAACTTCAATAGGTTAGTACATGCAAATGGAGGTGTGACCTTAGAGTAATGATCGATTCGGGGTCTTTCTTTTTTATTTCTTTTTCGAAAAAGATGTGTACCTGTGAGGGAGGGTTAGGGTATTCATGAAGCTGATGGAAGATAGTTAACCGAGATATATTTCCCCTAGACTGCAGTGGAATGAGGCCAATGTCGTTTTTTTTTATTTTGTTGATACTTGATAGTTGGGAATAGTTACATGCAATAAAGCGCACTGCCTTGTTCTACAATGATCCTAATTCGTCAATAAGTTATGTCTGGTGCAGGCTCGAGATAAATGAGGCATGCTCAATTTTTGATCGAATTATGGCAGCGTAAGCAAGGAGCTTTGTATCACTGTTAGCCTTTCGAAGTGCACGACGAATGAAGCAATAAGCGATAGCATCTCTTAAAAACGGGAACAACTCGTGCTGTGTCTTCCAATATTCAGGAACTTTGGAACATAAGAGGCTCTAAACAGTACAACTAAAAACTTGGCAACAATTTTTTTGGCGTAGCGCCTTAGGAATACGGTCAAGAGTCTGTCCGGGCCAGAAAATGTCTTTGTTATTAAATGTAGTAACATATAGAAATAATGCCATGATAATAGATAAAATTTGCCTCTTGCGGTTCAAGCACTGCAGAACTGTAGAAGTTAGATCTGGACTTGCACGAGCAAACACAATATGAAAATAATCGTTACAGTGTTGTGCGATTACATCCTAGTCATTAGAAATTATTGCACCAATTGAGATTTTACTGACAGGCCTTCTGCTATCGCTACAGGTGCATGTCGCCAAAACGTAGTCGACGCATTCTTTATAAAGTTGGGAAACATTATGTTAAAGTAGAAGTGTTTTGAGTCACGTACATCGCATGTCAGTTTGTTTTTCGCTAACGTGGACGCTTCCTTTTGACTATAGTTTTATTTTGAACTTTAACAATACTACGCGTTACCCAAGGCGGGATTTTGTTGACTTTCTTAATTTTAGTACGCAAGGATGTGTCTATGCAATGCCTGTCCATTTGAATAAAAGTAGCCCACTGTGAAAGCACGTCATCATAGCTTTCACTGAAACGTTTAAGACAGGATTCCATGTAGAAGCACGCTAGCATCATCGGCTCTGGAGTAATCTTTAAAGGACTTCGTTTCAGCAGTTTTAACAACAGTAGGCTTAATATTGTGCAAAGACACAGCAACAAGGTAACGCATGACCTTGTTGTAGAACTAACTAATTTTGTAGAACTAACGCTTTCTTCCAGTCATTTATACCTCGTACAGCAGCAGAGTGGAATCACCTTCCCGCACTGACAGCCACCATCAAAGATTACCAGCTTTTCAAGAACGCCTTAGCTAATATTGTATGAGTAGACACACTTGTTAACTTTTATTGCAATACTCCTATTCCTTGTATCACATTTCCTATTTTTCTTGTTTTGTATGCCTGTAACCACTCCCCTCTCCAATGCCAATGGCCCTGAGGGTACATGAAATAAATAAATAAATAAATAAATACGCCGTCTTCAACCGACACAATGTGCTCAGAAAAGGCGCGATTTGCAAACACAAAGCCTTACATGAACGTGACAACCCTTGTACTCTGGTGTGTTCATTCATTAAACATTTCTATTAGATAACCTGCTAGCGTAATATCAAAAATAATGTTAGCGTTTACATCAGCCTTTTTTCTTGCCGGAAACAGTTCCCAATTGATACCAGGCAAGTTCAAATCGACAATAATTTTTTTTCTTATTTTGATAAACAGCCATCTATTCTTGTAGTTTATTCAACTCAACCACTAACTTACGAATTTTCTTGCCACTGCCATACTTAGAAGAATGAATGAAGAAAACCTTTATTCAGAGTGAGGTATGCCCTTGTTTTGGTTACGAACATCACCACTACGAAGTTAGGGTTTAACTCACGCTGACTAAATGAACTCTGGCCAAAAAGAAGATGGCGCTCGCAAAAGGTGCCAGATAGACGGCGAGGTCTGTCGAAAAATAGCTGGCTACAAATACAGCGTTCCATACGAAAAATCGAACAATACTTTTGGCTTTCTTTATTGAATAGTGTAATGTATAGGCTACATAGTTTTGCAAGTTATTGGATATCACTGAACTTGTTCAAGAAAATCCGTGAAAACGAATAATGCACAGGTCGCGTTCTTTTATTACAATGCTATATTGCACAAAACAATGACTCTGGGGGCTTTTCTGTTGGCTTTATTGTTTCCGACGAGGTTTGCGTACTCCATGCATGTTCCAGTCCAGCTAGGAGATCTGGAAATTTCACTGACTGAAAGATTGCGCAAGCGCCTCAATGAAGGCAAGACCGCGCAATCTGATAATAGGAGGAATTGGTCATTCTCTTCAGCGAACAACAGTGTGAATGTTGAGGAGGAAAGCCCTGGGGCAGTGCACCACTACCATAGGTCGGCAGCGTGGGAAAATACACGCTCATACTCATTCACCTCAATTTTTCTAGGCCGCGCGCACTCAATCACGTTCACGCTCACCTCCACTCACACTCACAAGCACCCACTCACGCTCGCACTCATCTCCACTCACACTCACTGGCACTCAGTTGCACTCGCACTCACCACCACTCACACTCACTGGCATTCAGTCGCACTCGCACTCACCTCCGCCCGCACTCACTGGCACTCGCTTGCACTCGCACTCGCACTCACGCCTTTGAAATGAGTGCGAGATAGTGTAAGTGAGTGCACTTATGAGCGAGTGCGCCTACCACTACCGTATATATTCTGCAGTACGCGCTTTTCGGCCTGCTAACATATCTCGGATCGCAGTGACAACATGTTCAATGCCGGTGTGCCTCGCAGACAAAACAACTCATATGCTGTTGCTGCTGATGATGATGGAATGACCAACAGCCCCACGTGCGACACATACAGCTGTGATGAGACACTCGCGCACATTATCTGTGTCTGCCCGCGATATAGTGCCGATAAGCAAGTGATGCACCAATTGGACGATCGTCCACTATCATAACTAAAGGTTCAAGGCCAGTGCTCCCAAAGAACATCCGCGCAGAAGGCCTTATTCGCGCTACAATGATTCCTGCGGTCTACGGGCCTTCACGATAAGCTCTAAGAACGCCGCTCCCTACCGCTCTATATGTGTACGCGGTTTGTTTTTGCTCGCATCTATTTCTCTCTCTCTCTCTTCTCTTCAACTTTTTCTCTTTTATCCCTCTTACCTCTTCCCCCGTGCAGGGCCGGCAGCCAACCAGAACTACCTCTGGTTAGCCTCTCTGCCTTTCTTGGAATAATTTATCTCTATATATATGCTGATTATTTTATCACGATAACTAGCACTGAATGGAACCACCTGCCTGCCTCCGTCGCTTCTATCACTGACATCACCACGTTCAAGACAGACGTTGACAGCAAATATTGTGCCTGCTCTTTGTTGTGTTGTAAGTATTTGCATTTTTCTCTCTTTTCCCACTTCTCATTGTAATGCTTCGGCCTTGAGAGTAACTAAATAAATAAACATTCGTCCGAATGGACGTACTTCAACTCTTCAGCTGCTTGCATATGAAACTACAACGCCCATCGCCCCCTTCGTACATCCATTGATTGACATGTGCCAATACAAAAAAAAACATTATGAAGTGAAATTTCAAGTTCTATATACGTTCTTTCCACTTTGCATGCAATTGCACGCACCTTTCTTTTTGAATTAAGGGCCTGTTGGTATCGTTACTGGATGATGATGATCACGGTGATGACGACGATTTATAAACCGATTCAGAAAGAGCATCAACTTCACACGACATGCCTACTGTCTCCTCGCTTGCTTGTCACTATGCACGTTATAACGTGCGTAATAAAAATAAAAAGCGACGGGCCGCGTTGGAATATACACGAAAAAAGGCGCGCAGCCTGGCCCAGGCTTGCACGCGACACCGCTACCGCGTATACTGCCCAAATGCAAACGCACACACGCATGCACGCATACCGTACACCGCACCCCGAAGATGAGCTGTACGCATGCAGTGACACGATCGGGGCGCATGCCTTCCCGTGCAATAGCGGGGCTTTCGCCGCCCACGGCGGGGCCACTCGGCGCCGCTGTGATTTATAAACGTCTTCCATCAAACGCCAAAGTCCGGGCACAATGCGATTGGGCCGGCGAAGAAGAGCGAATGCTGCAACGCTGGTGCTGCTGCTTCGGCGGGGAGTCCCCTTCCTGCCGCGCGGTCCGTTGTCTACATCGCCCGGAGTGCCTCATTCCGCCTCGTGCTCGCATAAGCTTTGTGCGTGGCCCCACGCTTTGCCGCGTCGGTCCTCGTCCTCCTTAGCACCGTTCACTCTTGCTCGTCAGGTCTGCCGGTCTTTGCTTTTGTCCTGCGCAGAGAAAGTGAATTGGTCCATGGTCAGTTTCGCTTGTTCCTTCCCGACACGCATTCTCACGCGTTCTCGACACTTCCTGAATGTGTTGCGTCGGTCGCGGCTTATACTATGCCTCGTTCGGTGTTGTGAAACGTTTTCAGTGCGTTTAATTGTCTATAACAGGATAGATAGATAGATAGATAGATAGATAGATAGATAGATAGATAGATAGATAGATAGATAGATAGATAGATAGATAGATAGATAGATAGATAGATAGATAGATAGATAGATAGATAGATAGATAGATAGATAGACAGATAGACAGATAGACAGATAGATAGATAGATAGATAGATAGATAGATAGATAGATAGATAGATAGATAGATAGATAGATAGATAGATAGATAGATAGATAGATAGATAGATAGATAGATAGATAGATAGATAGATAGATAGATAGATAGATAGATAGATAGATAGATAGATAGATAGATAGATAGATAGATAGGAATAAGTGGAAAGGCAGGGAGGTTAAGCAGATCGCAATATCCGGCTTGCTACCCTGCGCTGGAGATGGGGGAAGAGGGAGAATGAAAGAGGAAGAAGGAGAAAAAGAGCGTACAAGACTACCAGGGAGACCCCGACGCACACGCGAAATCAGAAACACCTTGTATGTATATAGTCGTTCGCACAGGCATGCAGTTGTCCGAAGAAAAGGCGCGATCTTGGGTGCTGAGAATTTATGAGGACAGTTTTGTATTTTCTGTGCACGAAATGATGGTGGATCGTGGAGTGTTCCTCTGCTCAAGGGATGCCAGCAATGCACTGGACGTGTACGCAATATATACATCGCACTTTGAGCAGTCGTAGTGTGCTGGTTGTTTAAGAGTACACAGATGACGCCCTTTAATGAGCGTAGTATACGTTTACACACTACAAAGGATGCTTGTATACTGTATTGTTAATTGCGATCCCAAATGACATATGCCAATGCCTGGATTGAAAAATGCAATAACCATTCAATCTTTTGCAAGAGGTGGAGACAAGTGAACCGTCAAGCGTTACGTTCCGGATAGTTGTCAGTATTCTATACCTACCAGTTTCGACGCGAGACCAACCGTGTCGCTGAGTTGTGGTAGAAAAGTGCTGGTATGTGAAATTGCGACGAGCTTCACTTCAAGGAAGGAAGAAGCCCATTTAATTCATTCTTCTGCTACTCCAAAACAGGCAATGGCATGCGTCACATGTACGATCATAAATATACATAACGTACTATAGCATCTACGTTATCGCAACATAAGGGGACGTTAACACATTTAGCCTTAACACAAGCATAGAAGATTCGCGTCCGGCGAACCCGAAGTGCGTGTGTTATTAAATAGGGAACCTACGCACGCAAAGTCTAGTGTTGCGCTGAAGGTGTCCCCTAGCGCCGGCGAGATGAGGAAGGATGCCAGTGGCGTTGCAGGTGTTGCGCCGCTGTGGTGCGAGAGAAGAGACCGATCAAACGCAGCGGACGTTGGTCAGATAGAGAGAGACAGAGAGAGAGAGAGAAAAAGGCAGAGGGGGAAATACAGGGAGGTTAACCAGAGATTATCTCCGCGATTCGCTGATAATATTGCCTTGCTTAGTAACTCAGGGGACCAATTGCAATGCATGCTCACTGACCTAGAGAGGCAAAGCAGAAGAGTGGGTCTAATAATTAATCTGCAGAAAACTAAAGTAATGTTTAACAGTCTCGGAAGAGAACAGCAATTTACAATAGGCAGCGAGGCACTGGAAGTCGTAAGGGAATACATCTACTCAGGGCAGGTAGTGACGGCGGATCCGGATCATGAGACGGAAATAATCAGAAGAATAAGAATGGGCTGGGGTGCGTTTGGCAGGCATTCTCAGATCATGAACAGCAGGTTGCCATTATCGCTCAAGAGAAAAGTGTCTGATAGCTGTGTCTTACCAGTACTCACCTACGGGGCAGAAACCTGGAGGCTTATGAAAAGGGTTCTACTCAAATTGAGGACGACGCAACGAGCTATGGAAAGAAGAATGATAGGTGTAACGTTAAGCGGTAAGAAAAGAGCAGATTGGGTGAGGGAACAAACGCGAGTTAATGACATCTTAGTTGAAATAAAAAAAAAGAAATGGGCATGGACAGGACATGTAATGAGGAGGGAAGATAACCGGTGGTCATTAAGGGCTGCGGACTGGATTCCAAGGGAATGGAAGCGTAGCAGGGGGCGGCAGAAAGTTAGGTGGGCGAATGAGATTAAGAAGTTTGCAGGGACGGCATGGCCACAATTAGTACATGACCGGGGTTGTTGGAGAAGTATGGGAGAGGCCTTTGCCCTGCAGTGGGCGTAACCAGGCTGATGATCATGATGATTTCCGGTTGGCTACACTGTACCGGGGGAGGGGCAAAGGGATGCGATAGGTCAGCATGCAAAGAAAGAATTGCGCCTTGATGTTCACCGTGGTGTTCTATGCACGCAGTTGCTCAACAAGAACGCTTGTGCGCACGACGCTCGTGCCAGCAGTCGAAGCCAGAACGCTGCCCTGGCTCCGGCGGAGCCGACTGAGTGGAACATGGCGGTGCGTACACGAGCACGTTGTCGCTTGTAAAGCCCCTCAAGAGGCATTCTAATCCGCCACGCGCGCGTAGCGCATGCTTCGTCGATAACACTACACCATGACAATGCCGACCCAGAGAGAGAGAGAGAGAAAATAATGCAGAGAAAGGCAGGGAGGTTAGCCAGAGGTAGTTCCGCTTGGCTACCCTGTGCAGGGGGAAGGGTTAAGGGGGATAAAAAGAGAAAAAAGGGAATGGGGAGATAGAAAGAAAGGGAGACAAGCGCGAAGAACGCGCGTACATAACAGAGCGGTAGGGGGCGGCATTCTTAGAGTCTGTCGTGAAGCCCCGTAGACCCTTAATAGCGAGAGTAAGGCCTTCAACGCGGATGTTCTTTCGGAGCATTGGCCTAAAGCTTTTAGTTCTGAAAGTGGACGATTGTCCAACTGGTCCAGTACTCTGCACATCGCTTGTCTCTCAGCATTGTATTGCGGGCAGAAACTGATAATGCTCCTCGAGCGTCCGTTATCCGGTTATACCATTGGTCTTATCTCATGCGCCATCGAGGTGCATGCGTATAGGGACGTTCATTGACACACAAACGTCCAAGCGCTGGAACAGATGTGCGCAGAAGACTGTTCGAGGCGCGGCGCCTGCAACTTCTCATCACACAGGCATTGTGAGACGCCTGGTAGCTTGCAGGGTGATGTTTCTGCAGCGCAGCAGCAGTTGTATCGCGTGCGGCCTTCAACATGTCGCTCCGGGGTATACGATTTGAAGTTATATAACATAGTTCAAGGAGCTCGAGGGCAACTTAAAATTTTGCTATCGTTGTCAGTGCGATAGCACTGTATAACCAGGCCGAACTGCCAACATTTTTCCCACAAGGCCTCTTACCTAGCTTTTCAAGGGCAGATAAAAATATATGTATACACATTTGGACGCACCGTCAAGAAGTCACGTCCTGCGGAAAGTAGACATTCCGATCTTATTGTAAGACGTACAATGGAAAGAAGACACCTTCTAGAGGAGAGGTGGGGCAGCTGGGACTTCCCTCGAAGCGACCTGTCCGGGACACTCGCGCGGGCAAGCAGATAAACGTCGTGACGGAGGAAAAAGAAAACGAGAGAGAGAGAGAGAGAGACAGGGACGACAGCCACCCCGCGCGCGTAGGAGTGTCGCTCTTCTCAGTTTGCTCACGGGACCATTCACTTGTCATTCAAAACGCTGCCACGCAGAAGAAGTTGACGTCTGGGCATCGACTCCCCGCTACGCCGCGCGTCCACCGTCGGCAGCATCGACGCGGGAGATGCCATATACGCGCGCGCCACACAGACACGCACATACAAACACCACAGATGCGCGCCGCCCGTATGTATACAGCTGAATGCGACACGTCGTATAGGAAGGCTGACGCGCGACCTGTCGCTTATTTGCATTCGAGTCGGAGTGCGATATACCGCGCACGCTACCCGCGCCGACGCCAAAGCGGAGCGCGCAAGAAAGAGATCCGCTGCATTTTGTGGTGGCGCGAGTTTCTATAGGAAGATGCGCGCTTGACCTTGTCACGGCTTTGTCTTGCTTCTTCTTATTCTCCTTTTCTTCGCAGTGGCTACAGCCGGATAGACACCCTTTTTGGCCGCGACGGTGGCCCTCTCTGCATCTGTGTGTCTCCGCTGTCTTCGTGGGGGACGGATGACGAGTTGACGGACAGTCCCAATATACTCGTCCCACTGGGCTCGTTTTGAGCGACGTGGCGGCGTTTCGCGGTCTGTCTGTCTGTCCGTCTAACCCCCTATACATCTCCTATTTTCTTTCTTGTCAATTTTTTTTTTGCCTTCGTTCTTTCTCCTGATGTCGGGTGAAGCCACGTCCGACTCTGTGTGCCGCACCCCGCGAATTCTGTCTCCCGATGTCCTCCCCCCTCTGCAATACGCGGACGCTCTCTGCAGCACGGCCGTGTAGAGTATACCTTTGGTCCGTCACCCTGTAGGTGTTGAGGGGCAACCAGGGGACCGTGTAATGATGCTTGACGAATCGCGTCGCAGTGACTGCGCACACTTATATATATATATTTATACTACTACGGCTCACGTGCCTGCGCCATCGCTTACATATACAAGACTTCGCTTCCCGCACCTGCGGTTAGACGACACTTTCCCCGTTCGTATAGTCGCCTCCGCACGTAGACGTCATTGCGGTAGAGAGGGCCTTGGGCACAGCTAGCGAGCACACCTGCTCCGCCGACCACGGGGGTTCGAATCGGTGTGGTTTACGCACAGCAGACGTCGCGATGACTCGCGCACTCTTAGTACTTTAGATTTATTTATTTTGTTTCGTTGATTGCCTTCGTCTCGTACTCCCATTCTCTTATTTCTCGTCTATTCTCTCTTTCTCTATGTAGTATACATCTCTTCTCTTTTTCGTGCGTGAAGGACACTCGGGCGGAAGCCGAGAGACGCCGCCCAGTATAGTTCCTTCGATGAAACTGCCATGCCATATACGGCGCAAAGGAATTCTAGGTGCGGGGAGCGCACGTCAGGATCGGTGACACGCTGCTCTGCTCCTCGCGGGCACGCAGTTTCGCGGAAATGCGTCTCGTTGCCATTTTCGAGACAAGCACGCGACTGCCTCGTTGCGTCTCTCCCGATCCTTTTGTTTGTATATATAGCTTTCCCTGCGTACACTGAAACCTTTCCGACGCCCCTCCCCGACGCCCGTCTTCGTCAGCACTCATTCTTCCGCTGCGCGTAACAAGTGCTTGTAACAGGAGTCAGCGGGGGTATCTCCGAGAACCCCTCACGGGAGCCCATACATGTATACGCCTTGCACGCTCGGACGGCTCCGCAAAGTGACAATTCTGGTTCGTTTATCTGCAAGGGCCCTGGAAGAAGAAGAAAGAAAAAAAGAACGGTTCTTGTAGACTGGAGGAGATGAGCAAAGCGTCATTTCAATTTTCGATACGACTTCTGTGGCCAAACGTCTGCTGGTATCAGGTTTGAGAACTTACAACCTGTGTCATTGCGGTTGTCGGTGTTTTGCTTATGGCGTCGTTACTTTTTTGTTTTGTCTTCGCAAGCAGCAGTGTATGTTATCGACAAATGGCGAGGGAAGACGCAGCAGCTTCTGTACGAATCCTTGTTTATGTCTGTCCAGATAACTTCTTCAGCACGCAGATAGCCGCAAGGTACTTGCGAATGTGCGGAAATGGGATCCTGCGGTGCATTCGAGTGCTCGCTTTACTTAAGACAGGCGTGACACAAATCGGTCTGTCTTTCAATTGTCAAGTTCGAAATTGAGGTTTCTTTTGTATGTATGTTCTTCTTGTTAATGTTGGAATGAACTGTGCTGCACAGTCTTGCAGATGTGGCAATGATCGTACCGCGTCCGTCTCAAAATATCGATAAGGCGAGGTCATCATGTTACCAATAAGTTTAAAACATTCGCTTCCACAATACTATCCGTTACACATTCTTTCTTCGCACTTATATGTGGTATATCACTCCAGAAGAATGATCTTCGAGTGAAACAGGCATCTTATACGTGCAGTAACCATGTGTTGGAGGGTGTGCATCAGATATCCACAAATTAAATTATATGTAGTTCAGTTGGTATAATAAAATGTAAGTCGCCAACAACGCTGCTGTTCGCACATTGGTATTAGATGAAGAGTGGCCCGTACTAGCGCAACAGCGCTGTATCGGTTGACACAGTCCACACGATTCGGGATATCGGGATATAGTAATCTCAGAACATCTTCAAAAGATGGGAGATCGAGGAAGTGGAAACGCGGCATTTATTTTTTAAGCTTCACACCCTTCGAAACGAACACATTGAGGCGACTTATGAGTGCATTATGCACTACCCGACTTGTAGATAGTATAAAGACAGTTCATTATTCGATGTTATCCAGTTGAACGTATTTGCACATCCTTTTACGGAGTCCCGAACTATTCAGGGATGTAAACGCTCTCAGTTAAAAATTTCTGAAAGGTGACACCTTGACTCATCGCCAGGTCTGACTGAAGCCTTACAAGTGATCGAAGACTTACAGGATTGTCAGAGTTGAGCAGACATGTGCGTTCACACTATCGCAGAGCACTCTTTACTTATACCGTATTCGCGTAAGATTCTCTTCAATACTAGAATATCCGCCTGCGCTGTCACTTACTTCTTCTTTAAAAAATATGAAACATTCGTCTGAGGCTGTAGTGGCGTAGCGACCACCGACATCGGAAAAACCTGGACTTGCTACATAGTACGGAGCTGCTTTGCGGAGAGTTTGGTGGCACTCTCTTGAGTTCCAGAAAAAACGGCTTCCGACGGCAGCATCCGAGATTCCATGGGTCACATCACCGGAACACATCATCGGAAACCCCAGCGACAATCCGGCAGATAAAAAAAAAAAATACAGAGAAGGATAAAAAAAAAGCGCGACAAAAGAGCGTGGACTAGAAGGTTCATTCAGACTACTCGCGTGCGCCGTTCTGCATACCAGCGTGGACGCCTTGGCGACAACTCGGATGACACTGGGACGCGGCTGTCACGACGACCGAGACAACGCGCTGTGTGGGGGGGAAACCTCGTGTCACCGAAACTCGGGCTCAGGTGCGTCCCGCCCCGTGCGTGGTCTTGGGGCGACCACCCGCCGAGCAGCGTGACGGGCGTGTGTGCGTGCGTGCTCGTCCGGAATGCACCGTCGCGTTGCGCCTTGCCTTTTCCGCATCATGACAGCCAGCAGCGCGGGCTTCTTTATCTGAAGCAGCCCGAAGGGCCAAGGAGATAAAGAGAAAAGCAAACAAAAGCATACTGCGTGTATGGACAAGAGAAAGAAGCGCAAAAAAGTCTGTACGCCTGCCTGCCCCAACCGAGGTGCGGCCGGCGGTGGCACACGCTTGCTCGCGAGCCACTTGGCCCCCGGGTGACCCGCCCCGGTGCCTCTCCCTGCAGCGCCGTCTCGTATGCGTATACGCGGACGTTCGGCTGCTACGACGGGACGCCGGAGACGCGACTCGAAGTGCGATAATTGTCCCGAGCAAGCGCTTGCCACGCATGGTCAGTTTTCCGATGCCGGTGGCTCGGCCTCTTCTGGACGGACGGGCGTCTGCAGTGTGGTCGGGCTCGTCGTGGCTTGGAGAGAGGTCGCGGGCAGTTACGACGACCCCGCGTTCTTCTACCGGCGCAGTTGTTGGTTTGCGAGAACTCAGACTGTGCCGTGTGAATGGACTTAAGGGGAAAAAGAAGAACTAGACAAAAATGATATGGAGAACGAAAAATGGCTACTATCTGCCTTCTAACGGCTACCTGGGCCTATGTCAAGCTGTGTACATAGCCTTTAGCCCAGGTAGCCACCCAGTACTGTCTGTTGAATAAACTGAATATTGAATTGAATTTGTGGCTTGCGAAAAGAAGCGAGAGCAGCATACGGGTATAACAATATAGCAACCGGATTTTGGCATACGCAGGGTGGCCCACTGTTATAAGGCCCGCACGAGTGCAGGACACGCGCGAATTTTTCCGTCTGATAAGCGTACTAGCATCCGGCTTCGCAAGAGAATGCTCATGACTGGTGGCTCTGGTGCCGTTCTACACTGCCCTTCTAAAGTGCACTGACTTCAGCCAGGACTTGCGGATAGAACGCCCGCAAAGCGATCGAGAGCCGCACAGTAGAGTGTTGCCTTCAACGGTTGACCCGCACTCTTAAATGTGGATATATATCCTCAAGCCACCAGTAACATTGCCCAGACTGTCTCGCATCAAGCCCGCTGAACTCCGGATATAAAAAGTTTTGAATCGTGAGCACGAAATTTGCTTCCCTCCACAGAGCGTTAGGGCTGTACGTATAAAATGCATGTGACCGACTATAGTTCGCCACAATTTTTTCCTTTTTTTGTGCATTATAGATGCATAGGATTTAGCGTAACGTCATGCGTGTAGTGCCTTCGTTGCTTTTTCCCAGAGTTTGTACGTCGTTGATATAAGTTTTTCTGAGTGCGAAAGCCAGAATGGTGATGAAATTTGCTCGTAACTTGGCTCTGCAGGTCAAAAGTGGCCAGGATTGAGAGCGCCAGTGTGATGGTCGTGCAAGAAAGACTGCACCTTTGAGCTCCTGTAGGAGTCATTCGCTTGTTTTTACTGCCATCCGACCTAAATGGGCCCGTGCCCATAAGAGATGATGGTCTGGCCACGCGTCGAAATTAGTAAATAATTTGTTTTCTTTTCATATTAACGCAGGTAGTGTACAAGCAGTAGAACGCAAACAAAAACAATAGAACCCACCAGAAAAGCGAACAGGTCGATTCGCAATGCAGCAGGAATATGAGAGAGAGAGAGAGAGCGAGAGAGAGAAAAAGCAAGCGAGTGAGAGAGAGAGAGAGAGAGAGAGAGAAACTACATTGGTATGGATTAAAAGGCGCTTGGGCCTATAAGCTTGTCTGTAGAAACGGTGAAGTCGGGCAAACATTTACACTTTCCTTCTGCACGACACTCAGGCTGCCCGCACCAAACTAAAGTGCAACGGGACCAGGTACTTACTTCCAGTGTTATAGAACATTATTATATTTGACACTCGAGTTACGGACTCAAGGAAGTGGATGGCAGCGTCACCCATACATAGACGGAACAGTGACCATGCATGGCGATTCCCGGCGACAATTTTGCGACCAGGTTCTCTCGGTTTTTGTCCGAATGTACTGAACTGAAGGTTCGTCTGTTAAGCATACTCCTCGTCCTAGTAATCACAGAGGAGCGGTGTTGAAGCTTATATAGTTTCTCTTCCAACGGAAAAATGGTGCTGTTCTTCATTTGAGGTCGTCAGGGAAGGTCTTTCAGCCGAGGCTTGTTTATGAACACATTCTTGTAAAAACTATACATGCCACTCCGCTTTGTTTCTGTAGGAAGTCTAATGAATGCAACAGAAATTTGGCATACACTCAAGAGAATTTACCTACCCATTTTTGTAAGGAAATTACACCTACGCAAAGTGCATAGTTTTCAGTAAACCTTGGGATGCGAGTCGAACTCATTTGTTTTCCCAATTTTACTTCAGTGCTGCAATGTGCCCCAGATATGTTAAGATGAGAGTTTTTGCAGACCGCCTGGGCAAAATATTTTTGAAATATGTGTTGGACGGGATGAAGATATAGGAGACGGATGACGCGGGCATTTTTTTTTACTATTGTACTATATATGTTATGTTTCAAAATGGTGACTTCGAACGTATGTCGATCTCTCGAACAAGAGCTGGTGTTACTGCTGAAACACCTTTTATCCACGCTTGGTTTGCACACCATTATAAAGAAACTCTCATAGGTTACATATCGGCATGTGCCTTAAACCAACGAAAGCATTGTAGTGAATTGCACTACACTTGATTCATTCGTTAAAAAAAACAGAGACAATTGCATTTTTAAAGGTTTAATAGCTGACATTACCAACTAACTATGTTTTTCTTTCTCTCGTTTCTTTGTTGTAATAATACTACTTCTATAGCGTTTGTGTATCTACCGTGATTGCGTTTGCTTTCATTAATTTTCATGATTTGTACTGTTTTCATACTCAATGATGTACCCACTCCTGCTCGGGCCCGGAAAGGGTCTGCAGTATCTGTAAATAAATAAAAACACACTCGCGTATAAATCTCGTCGTTCGGACTTCCTTTGGAGGCGGGCCGCAGATGTACGAGTAACGCGATACTCTTGTACGAAAGTCAACGAAACGGCTACGCACCTTTCTCACATTCGTCTTGCCTCCCGCGTATTCGTCCCGTTGTCGGTCAGAGAGCGTTTTTCGTTTGTTCGCACCCCTCGTGTGCGTGCGTAACTTCGCTTAAAGAACAGGAAGTCTTTTGTGCCCAGTGGAAACCGCATCACCTTTCACTGTTACAGTTCTCCACTGAGAGTGGGCGCGAGAGCGTGCTTCGCTTGCTATCTTACACTGCTTCGGCTGCCTTCTTTATCTCGGTCACGCCTGTGGTCGGTAGCATCTTTTCATGTAGGCAACAAGCAGAAAAGGTGTCCGCGTGCACAGAGCCTACTCAACGTGGCGATCACTTTTCGAAATACGCGCGACAGAAGGCCCATGAGTGCTGGTCGCATGGCACAAACGCTTAGCGATTGACAGAGTTGTTCGGAAGCCGCTGAACCAACTCGTATCGGGACTTCAAAAAAAAAAAAAAGGTCTAAAGTGGCAACTTATGCGCAATTCCAATGGCAGATCGCGAGCGCTTGGCCGGAGCACGAACGGAGCGCGTCGTTACTACTGAGATAGCTCTCGTCAAATCTGCGAATGGAATGCGTGCGGGGGCACTTAGTACAGGGAAATCAAGTGAGAGGGCGCTAGACTAGATGAGGTATTGGGTAGGGCTCATCTCCATCACCACCATCATCTGGATCATCCCGGCCACGGTGATCCCGGCATTCCGTGCGTTTGTTTTTAATCCGTGTCCGAATAATCATCACTGGACTTGGGAACGTATATATAGTGTCTGAGTCGGAGCTGTCACTATCCAGTATAGCAGGAACAAAAACGCGCGGCGCGACGTAGCGTCCGTGTGTTCCATGTCGTCCATAGCTGGCATAGCTGCCGGAAACAGGCGACCGTGACAGGTAGCAGAGGCAGGTGGAGGAAATACGTCACGCGGACTTCCGGTCAAATCTGTTGATTTTGGCGGAGCAAACATCTTTGCTCCGCAGAGCGATTCAAAATCAGTGGCCAGTCCCAATCTGCGATTAGAACACACAACTCACTCTTTCATTCTGCCACTGAAATAGGATTGCTACATACAGAGCAGAAAAACTTCATCTGGATCTACCATTGCGATTCAACATTAAACTGATACTAAAGAATAACAATAAAGCAGCTTGCAGGGGTAAAATATTATTTATAGTGACTGTATTTTCAGTCATTTTGTGAATGGTTCGCTAGAGGAAAAAGATATCTCGCGCTGGGACCCCACCCCCACAACACGTCATTATTACGTTTCACGCGTATTTGTGCCGTTTTGGCGCAGGAAAGCTTCCCAAAACATTGCTAGTTTTCTTGGTTCCGTTAGAATGCAATGTAGTAACACTTTACCATTAAAAATGTTAGGCTGGACTGGACGCAATCAAAATTAGTGACGTCACGGCGAGATGGTGCGGAAGCCTCAGCATGGCGTCGGCACCTGCATTTCGTTTCTGGTCCTTGTCATGGCTTACCAGGCATCCTGTAACGGTAAGAGTGGCCGTTTCGCTAATGCAGCATAGTGATTTACTAATACCGCTTAATTTAAATAGCGCTTAGACAGCGCCACGTAGCGTTTACTTCGTTAGGCCATTTTTGCAACAGCACTATCACTGCCAGCCATTCTGCCGTGTTCGTTAACGACCATGTTGATGAGGCAGTGCGCTGCCCCCGCCAAGAAATCCGGGCGTGTTTCCGTGTCTCTGTCAATATCTGTCAACATCGGCTACTTGCTCGTCACGTATTTTTAGAAGAGTGGAACTCAGCAAAATGTATCAGCGTAATTTTTAGGCAACCCCTGTGTACACTCCACCGACCCTTCGATGTACATTCGAGTGCTGCCTGGGCTGCCTGGTCGCGAGACGACGTTGCTATGCTGCTTCTGGTTTGACGATTCTTCCGCGATACTGTGCTGGAGCATGAGCATAGTGAATCGTATGGGAAATACCAGAGGGGGGGGGGGGGATTTATCAAGTTGGTGTGGTGCAACAGGCGAGGTTTGCCTGGAGAGCTTGGCTTGCAACTGTTCCACCAATTTGTTTCCCAAAACCGTCCCCAGCTCGGTATGTCGGAGAAAGGCGATCAACAGGCGTAGAACTCATTCAAGTTGTAGAACTCTGAAATGCATGCAGATATCACTTTCTTTGTTTGTTTGTTTTTTTCTTTTTTGTCCATTGCAGGAGGAAGGCCTCTCGCAGCGAGTCTCAACGGACGAGTAATACTTTTTTGCACGCACAAGGTGAGTACCCTATATACGGTTTATAGAGCCGCTGGCTGGTCCACGAACCATCACGTGTTGGTGAAGCACTACTCATCGTGAAGCTATATAACCCTATTGAAAAAAAAAACCGTATGTTACATATGCTCAGCGTACATTTCTTACGTAATAACATAATTCTTACATAAAGAAGTATGATATAGGGGTCGTATAAATTTTTGGGTGACGCGTACGAAAGCGATGAAGCAAGTTGCTGATTGATTGTCATGCCAAGCCGGAGCTTGTCATTCTTGTAGGACGTCAAACACCTATTTGCTTTACGCTCAGTATCACACTATATAGCATGGCAGCCTGGTGGCGCAACAACTAAAATGCGCCAAATGCCCACGAAAGAGATTGACGCTACATCGTTACACTTACAATAACATGCATCGCCAAATTTCGCTATATTGGATTTCCCGTAAAATGTTGCCGTGAATTTAATGAATGCTTGGTAGGCATAATGGCTGAAATTTCTCCAAGGCACACCTGCATATTTGGCCCAGTAACACTGGTAGAAATATCAAGCTCGTCTCAGCCTTTCATCTTCTAGAAAGGCAACGCGGAGCCAGTATGCATGATGGCCCCATTTTGATAATGATGATGTTGATGATGAATTAACCTAGCATTCGCCCATGTATAGACCGCTAGCTTAAACGCTTGTTTTCTTGTTTCTTTTTTTTTCGCAGTTTGCGCTGAGGAACCAAATTGTCTAACTGTAACTACTGTGGGAATATTCCCACTGAACTACAGTGGGAACTATAGTGGGATAATTTTATTTAACAGGTGGTTGGTTTCGTTGTATAGTGGGAGGCTTCCCTTGATATACCTTGGCGTAGAATCATCATTTTCGCCTGATCCGCCAGCCTGCAGGGGTTAACCGGGTGGGTGCTTGTCAGCTGGTGCTCCCATTGCTCGACGAAGGGTAGGGAGTTGGGTGTACGGGTATGGGGTTTGGGCATTGCCACGTCATACCGGATAGTGTACAGAATGGTTTGCATAGTTTACATTGGTCGTCATAATGTGTAGGGAACATGGTGAGTACCCGCTGTGGTTGCTTAGTGGCAGTGGCGTTGGGCTGCTAAGCACGAGGTCGCGGGATGAAATCCCGGCCATTGCGGTGGCATTTCGGTGGGGCGAAACGCAAGAACACCCGTGTACTTAGATTTAAGTGCACGTTAAAGAACCACAGGTACTACAAATTGTCGGAGTTGCCTCGGAGTTGTCGGAGTTGATTACGGCGTGCATCGTAATCAGATCGTGGTTTTGGCACGGAACACCCCATAATCCAATCTCTAACAGAGTGGGTATATAGGATTGTTCCATGTGGATATGTGCTTAGCTGCACTTGCCTGAGCGTACAGTTTCTTCTCGTCTGAGGGTTGGGCGTGGTAGATAGATAGATAGATAGATAGAGAGAGAGAGAGAGAGAGAGAGAGAGAGAGAGAGAGAGAGGAAAGGGGAAAGGCAGGTAGGTTAACCAGAGAAAAAAAATCCGGTTGGCTACCCTACGCTGGGGAGAGAGGGGAGGGGGAGGTAAAGTGGAAACAAAGTAGAGATAAGGATAGGAAGGAGCATAGACACACAATCACAATCGGTCACTGTCACCAAACACTGTCATCGCACAGCACACTGACACTTGTAGCACTATCAACATCTGTTCAGGCTACAGTCGCCTGTCCAGTTCTGTCGCCCTCAAGAACCGCAACAGTGCCCTCGTCGCCCTCTGCTGCGATGGCTTATGATGGCGGTATCTGAAAATGAGTTCCTCTGTGAGAGGTCTTTGGTCAAAGCGCGCTATCGCGTTTGCAAGTGATTGTCTCTGTAAAGTGGGCGTGGTAGATGGTGTCGTATGCGGTTTAGAGGATACATTGACTTAAGATGTCTGAGAAGCGCTGTGATACTGGGTTTAATGGATGCGCTGGGACGCGGTTGATTGCGTATACGGCAGCCTGGTGGGCGTGCTCGCGGGCCGAGGCATGTGCCTGCACGTTCTTCACCAGATATGCGTGTCCTGAGGTCCTGACCAGGTGTATGTCTGGGATGACATTGTTCCGTATAATATGCTAAGTGCGGGTGTTGTGAGTCTACCGAGTTGGAAGGGTGGGCAGGCAGGTTGCGGATCTGAGAGTATGGCTGTGGGAACCTGCATCTTGGTGATAGCGAGCGCTATGGCAGCGTCTTCAGCGGTTGTGTAGTTAAATGTCCGTTTCTCCCGGCAGCGACTTATTGGCTATGATGGTTAACAATGCTAATTGTATCATACGGGCAATTGGGATGAAAAGAGCAAAAAGGTAAAAAAAAAATACATTCGAGAATATAGCCTTGGTTACGTGCACAACGTGAATGCCGGTTTACTAAATATGTTGGTGCAGTCGACAGGACGCGTACGAAATCCGTTGAAGCAGTGTAAATGTATCTTAAAGTACAACAGCCTATTAAAATAGCCTAAAGAAAGAAAGACGCGAAAGCTGTGGCAAAGCTTCGTGGTCAGGCCTGTTTCGTAGATTCGAGCTACGCTGCAGAGGGCGCATCAACAACTTTGGGGTGGCTTTGTTGCTAAACAGAGTGATATCACCGGAACTATGCTAACATGCATTTCGTCCCGTTACTGTACCGCGAGTTATACAAAGCTCGCTTTATTGGATATATATACAGTCCACGAATTTTGTTGATTTATGAAATAACGTGTGCAACGTCAATGGTCTATTTCGTTATAGGCAATTCTTAGGTAGGCTTTCTCTTCATGCGATCAGCTGCTATAGGATTGGCAGTATCGTTGCTGTCTGTCTGTTGCTATCTCTAAGTTGAAATGCTTTAAATTCGAGCTTCCTACTGGCTTTCATTCCACTTTGCATAGATGGCTGTCTGGCCGCGGGTAAACAGCGCCGATCCTATAGAGACAGCGTACTGAAAGGCGGTAACATTGCCGGCTGACGCTGATCCCTGGTCCTGATATACCGGAACGAAGACAGCTAATCATAAGCGACCCCCGCAGGTTTATCTCAGCACTTCTACCTCGAAGCTTTCGCTTGACAGTGACAACCATCCTCCAATGTCTTGGCTCAATTTTTTAAGTATAAGCGCCTGTAATTTTCAGCGGAGAAAAAAAATCGCTGAGGACTCTTGAATTATGCTATATAGATCCATATCTTGAATTGCATGAGAGGTCAGGAGAGGTCGTGTTAAAAACAACATACACGGGCGGATCCGTCAACCGTACGAGATTGAGAATAACTTCCGCAGGTCTTGTACACAAAACGCCGAATAAACGCGAGTTCCGCACGCAGCGTGCAAATAGGGCACTTCTTTTTTTTTTTTCCTTCCCCATCTGCTCACGCAGCTAGACGCTCTCGGAGCATCGCCGACTCCGTATTTATTTCGCCTGCCTTTCACAGCGCGCGCCGGTGATCGCTCATTACGGGAGGCGAAGCATCATCGCCCACGAACGCGCGGCGGCGCTGTTTGATGCATGCGCTCTCGAGCCATCCGCCGCTGGCAGCATGATCCGGTTCAACGACGCCGTGCACCCTTGCACTTCTAGGTCTTCTTCGCTCAACATCAACATGGCGTCGGCTAGCTGGGCATGGAAGCGGCTGCGAAACAGAGGAAGAACGCCTCAAGAAGAGGATAGCGGCGGTCTTCAAGGAGGAAGGGAAAGAAGAAGGTTCTCGAGAGCACCCCCCTTCTTTTACTTCCCCTTGCTTCTTGGGCGGGGGCTCGCGTCCCTTTGGAGAGTCTGGGCGAGGCCCCGTCTTCCGCCGCGTGAGCGCATATGTTGCCCGCCGACACGGGGTCGGTCTCCGCCGCACGCAACGACTCTTCGGCGGGACTCTCGGGCTTTTGCGGCAAGGCAAGGCATGGCGCGCGGTCCTCCTTAAAAAGAGAGCGCCGCTCTTCCCTTCGCTGAAGGGGCCGCGGCTTGGGGCACCCCTGGAATCGGAGGGAGGGGTCAGGGCGGCCGAAAAGGAGCAGGCCTGGCGACGATGACGGCGCGGTTGCGGCGGGAAGTGCCTCTCTCGCGCCGCTGCGAGCGCGCCCGCGGAAGGGACGGCGAGGGAGAGAGGGAGAGAGGCGAGGGAAGAAGGCGAAGCAGCCGAGGTGTCCCATTAATCTCTGTCATGTCGCCCCTTCTTGACGGCTAACTCTGGGGGATAATTATATCCTTCTCTCGTTTCGTCTCGCGCCGCGCACTCGTCGTACCCATTCTCTTTGGGCGCGCATACTCGCGCGAGCGCGCGCACGCACGGTCATCGGCGCGCATATAAATACATGGCTGTGGCGGGAAAGAAAGGAAGGAGGAACAAAAAAAACAAAGAAAACCGGGAGAGAAGCGGCCCATCCCGCGACCGCGCGTCTTTCCAGCCAGCCAACGAAAACGGCTGTGAGAAGCAGCACGGCGAGCTGGGAAGGAAAAAAAGAAAAAAGTTCCTATTGCGGCCGGCCCGCGCTCTTCTTCGGCCGCAGCGTGCCGTGCTGAGTTGGGCCGGTGTATTATTAAGTGCGGACGCGGGGAAGGAACTGGGAGAACGTAGGGGGGGGGGGTGCACAGAGTTTGTGCGAGCAGCGAAGTCGCGCACGGCTCTTGAAGAGAGGCTTCGAGCATCGCCTCCTCCGCCGCCGCCGCCGCGGAGAAGTCTGCATAAAGAGGGGGGACTTATTCGCCAGAAGTTTCCGTCTTCGGCCAAGCGGCGCGCGCGTCTTCACGAACCGCGCGCTTGTACCCTTTTATTTTAGCCCGAGCCTCCTCCTCCTCCTCGTGCCGACCCAACCAGCCGTCCTGCCCCTCGGCGCCGAGGCCACGGCACGCAAGGAGTCCGCGGCGCGCTTCGCCACGCAGCCCCGACCTCCGTCGCGTGCAGCGGCGTAGCGCGTCTCGCAGGAGAGGAAGGAGAAGAAGCCACGGGCTCAAGGGAATATGGTGATGAGCCGCCACGGAGAGGAAGCGAGCGCCGGGAGAAAACGAAGAGAAAGAAAAGTGCCTAAAGATGGAGGGGGGGGGGGGGGCAGTCTTTTCCTATACGCGGGCGTTTGTTTTGCGGGCGCCGCGCCGCGCGGGAGTGCGCGCTGCGATGTGTAAAATCCGTGGTGCACGCATCGGGTATCCCGCCGCGAAGTTGGTGCGCTGCGACCTTCGCGGGGGCAGCGCGTTTCCTGCGACCCTTTCGAGGAGGCGAACGTACGGGCACCGGGCGCGGGACGAGTTTGGACCGGTGGCGCCTTCGTGCGGGCGACGCCATCTATGTAATGGCATGTGAAGGCCGGGCCGGACGCAGCAGGCTCTGCAGCGAGCTACGTTGGTTTGATATGTCTTGTCGTTTCCCCCCCCCCTTTTTTTTTGCCTTGCCGAAATTGAAACCAAACCGAAATGAAACCAAATCTGGTCAAACTTGTGTTTTTGGGTGCACTAACAGTTACTGAAACATGACTGAAGCTGGTTAGGCCATTAACTTCAGTCGTTTTTCATCGCGGCCTCATTAGATGGAACGGCGGAACGACTGGATGCTCGCGGTTTGTAGGCAACAATACGTACAGTGCTCAGCACTTGAGACGCGATACTCGAAGCGGAGGGTCGCCGGCGATTTTTACACCGACTGCATTGTATGCAATGGGAAAAACGAGCTGATGCATCGTGATATGCTGTGAGAGTGAGAACCATCGTGACGCATTGTGACTGCATTATTTCCTGCGGAGATAACCTAGAGCTCACCTGTGGGCTAGAAGAAAAAAAGAAGCACGGTGGCAGCCGCGCGCTCCGAATATTGTATTTTAATCGCTGAGCACTGCTTTTCTAGATAACACCTTGTATCAGGCAATAAAATTTCAATTGGCAGTAAGCACTTGTTCTCGTGTTTTCCTGTGTCCCCTGCCCCGCTTCGCGCTGCACCACACAGTATCATGGAGAACCAACTACCCCGAACCATCACCCTTCTAAGTGACATTCCTTTTAGTGTATATTTTCCTTCCTCGCGCTCCCCAACTCTAGTTGCGTCCGGCACATGGCTGTTTGCTGTGCATCGACGGCGAACGTAAACGCACCGGCATGTTCACACTTGCCGCCACCGGCGGCTCTCGTCGCGCTAAGCTGTGAGATGAAATGGACCATGACTGAAGCTTGGGCTAGATGCTAAGACATTAAGGATGACGAGGGGTTCCAAAGACAAAAATAATTGCAATGGAGAGAGAAAGCGAACTTATATGTGATAGCCGAAGCGGCTCAAGAAAAGAGAAGCCGGTCGAGAAGGGAGGCCTGTCCTGTTCTCTTGTTCATAATTTTAGAGTGCAACTCTTAGGCGCCCGTTCCTGCGTTGACCATTGGTGTCGCGTAACCGACCGAACGAGCACAGCGAAGGATGAAAGGGTGAACGCGGAGCGCAGCGGGACATGAAAGACGGTGATAACGAAGAGAGGGCGAGGATGAAAGAGGAGGAGGAGGGTATGGTGAAAGCGCGAGAAGAAAAGCGTAGTGCCGCGCAAGACGGGCTCTGCGGTGACGACCGCTACGAGATGGCGCCAGAGTAGTGCGCCGTTGTCTGTTCAGCGATGGCATGCGGAGAGCGGGTTGACCGATACCATATATGGAAAAAAGCGCTGCGTGAGTGGAGGTCTGTCTGCGGCGACTGTTGTGAATCGCGCCCACGAGTCAGCCCGCGCGCAGCCTCTCGCGATCTCTCGATTAGTGAGGCAGTCGTGCCACACTTCGCTCAGTTTGCAATGGCCTGCACGAGAGAGATTGTACACGCCAGCCAATATATCGCGAAATGAAATCGCGGATAGATTTCGCATTAGGGAGTGTCGTGATCATTGGCGAATTTTTTACTCCAGAAAGAAACGGCGCAACCTGGGGCGTACCCGAAGGCGGTACAATGACTCGCAGCACCTTCGTAGCCATCGGCTATGGGGAAAGGCTTGGGGAATGAGAGCTGATCCCGAAGGGCGGGGGGGCAGTTTAACAGTGTTCCATAGCGTTAGCTGCTACGAGGCGAGAATGGGACAAACTTACACGCTCCCGATCGTGACCCAAGGAAGAAAGCAACTAATTCTAGCGGCCGAATGGAAGCTGGAGTACACACAAGTGTTTTAGCTCGTGCTATGTGGGACGCGACGTATACATGCCAGTGGAGTCAAAGAAGTGTAATACAGTCGAACGCCCTTATGACGAAGACTTGGAGCGTCCGAAATCGTTTATGCAGGTCACTTCGTTGTAAAGGTCGCGCAGCGCACAGCACACACAAGAACAGGGACAGGGTTAATACGTTGGATATACAGGTTATTCCATTTCATAAAGAGGACCTCAGCTGTAGTTGACGTCAGCATGCGAAGCACGACTATGGTTTGAGCATCGCTCTGCTTTGTGTTTTGCGTCAGGGGTTTGATCTGTGCAGAAAACGTTTATTTCAACAAGAGACGATACGAGCACTGAGTCGCAATCACGACGCCATTCCAACAGGACGACAACATATAGAAAGTACGAAGCATTGTATACACGGCAAGTTTTCACAGTAGTGTCCCAGTCCTCGCTCACTAACTTATAATTACATAGACCAATGGACGCGCATAGTTACACATAAACAAATTGTCACATACATAAAATGGGGTTCGATGCGCTGACACCACCGTTGAGGCAGTGCCAT